>NC_068423.1:3740103-4042569 GCF_023373465.1 Oncorhynchus keta
TCCACTTTCTGGGCTCCGTTATTTACTTAACAAATAAGGAATACTCTAAATGTGCACTTATAAATCATAACAATTTTAATCAAAATACAGCTGTAGACAGAAGTCAAAGATCAAAGATCAAACATACAACTGATGTCTCTCCTGAGTTCTGCAAAATAAGAAGTCCAATTTGCTTTTAATATGCTTGCAGTCAACCCCTAACGATGTAACTACCTACATCAATACCTTCTACGCATGAGACCAAGCCCATGCACATACAGTTTTACAAACTTGCAGGAGAGACAATAGTTCCAGTGTTTTCTAATGGCTCAGCAGTAATTGTCCACTCCCCAAGATTATTTAAAGTGGTATGTCTGACTAGTCTCTAATCTCTTTCACTCCCCTGCAGGGTTCTGTGTCTATGAATCTCTTTTAGCCTTGAGGCGCTTTCTCACAGACACCCTATTTTGACTGCAATAACTCACATCTCTCAGACCGCTTCGTATAAGAAGCAGAGACTAGAAAAGAGCTGTGGAACAACATTAAACCTTATAATGAATATATATATTCCTAATCTACAGTCCAGTACCCTATAAATATAGTGGGGGAGGGGTCTTATAACCCTTCCCCTTCTATTAATACAACATAAGCATAATCAATTATTATAATACATAAAACATTCTGCCCCATATTGCTCATTCTCTAACTAACAGGTTAACTTGGTTGCAGGCTTCACAATGCTTCCGGACCGGTAGGAGCTTGTCCTGGATCACACTTTTCTGAGGCAAAGCTGATCGGTGTCTGGGACCAGAGAGTTCAAAGGTAGCACCAGTTACCAGTAGGGATTAACATGGGTAACCGGGATCCCGGGAAGCTGATTAAACAGTATGATCATTACACAGATGCACCTTGTACTGGGGAAATGAACAGCCACTCTAAAATGTGTAGTTTTGTCACACAACAATGCCACAGATGTCTCAGGTTTTGAGGGAGGGTGCAATTGGCATGCTGATTGCAAGAATGTCAAACAGAGCTGTTGCCACATAATTAAATGTCCTGGGGGGGTACTAAGGAGTATTTATATTTGTAATAAAGCCCTTTTGTGGGGGAAAACTCATTCTGATTGGTTGGGCCTGGCTCCCCAGTTGGTGGGCCTGGCTCCCAAGGGGCTGCACCCCTGCTCAGTCATGTGAAATCCATAGATTATGGCCTCATTTATTTATTTAAATGTACTGATTTCCTGTAATTGAACTGTCATTCAGTAAAATATTTGAAATTGTTGCATGTTGCATTTATATTTTTGTAAAGTACATTTCCACTCTTCATCTCCCCATTATTCATGAGCTATCTGTATAATCATAAATTCGATATTCTGTCATTCGTTGAAGGAGGTTATCTAGCAAGCTTAGCAACTTTGGTCAATTGACTTTTGCCTGCGTTCTGTTTGTCCTGACCGCGTTGCAAGTGTTGGGGGTTCCGTCTTGTCGAGTCCTCATGCTATGTTTGTACGACAAATGACTATGGTGTGAAGCGCTTACTTTGGATGACTCAGATCGTTTTCCACTCTTTCTCTCCATCAGTTTTCAAGCGAACCTTGTAGCCAATCTGCAGAGCACAAGGTGGTCTGGTAGAGTACCTCCTGTTGTACGTTTTCTCATAGGCGCGTTTGGCTTTGGTATCATTGTGCTTTACAGTGGCCAGGTTTGGCCATGCTGGCTTCAGGTTTTGTTAAGATCCTAAGCTGTCGTGTGGAGTCTCCTTCCCATAAGGAGTCTGGTTGGACTTTCTCGTGTTGGATCCTTTGCAGTGTCCCCCTGTAGATCATTAGTGCGAGCTGTGAATAGTTCTGTTTGAGGATGAATTTTCCCGTTCCACCATCCCGTTTGCTTGGGGATATTATGGACTTGACGTTGTGTGTTTGAAGTCCTACTTGGCTGTGAAATCTCAAAGTTGCTGTGATTTAGAATGTGGGCCAGTATCTGTCACCATTTCTTCAGGTATTCTGAACCTTGCGAAGATGCTTGAAAGTTTTCAGATGACTGCCTCACTAGTTGTCTTTGTGAAGTTCAAGATCTTGAGCCACCAAGAGTAGTAGTCTAGGAAGACTAGGAACGTTTTCCCCTTGAACTTGCTGAGGTCTGCTGCCAACTTCACAAATTTACCTTTCAGCAGGACAATAACCTAAAACACAAGGCCAAATATACTTGCTTACCAAAACAACATTGAATGTTCCTGAGTCACCAAGTTACAGTTTTGACTTAAATCGGCTTGAAAATCTATGGCTGTCTAGCAATGATCAACAACTGACTTCATAGAGCTTAAATCATTTTAAAAAGAATAATGAGCTAATATTGTACAATCCAGGTGTGCAAAGCTCTTAGAGACTTACCCAGAAAGCCTCAGCTGATTACAGCTGTAATCACTGCCAAATGTGATTCTAACATGTGTTGACTCAGGAGTGTAAATTTGATATTTCTGTATTTCATTTTCAATAACATTTGCCAAAATGTCTAAAAACATGATTTCACTTTGCCATAATGGGCTATTATATCTAGATTGGTGAATTCAGCCTGTAACACAACACAATGTGGAATGCCTGGACATCTGCTTCCAACCTTGTATCATCCATCTCTGGTTTGGGGTGCCTAGAAAAGGCATCGGCGATGACGAGGTTCTTCCGTTCTTCCCTCAATGGGGTTGAACTTCATCAAGTCGAATCAGCGGCCACTGACATCAAAGGGGCACGTTGTATAGGTCTTTGTTGTTTATCAATGTCACCAGCGGTTTGTGATCTGTGATCAAGCGATAGTTCTCCAACCCTCACAAATGCTAGTAAATCTTTGCTGATGCCCACAAGCCTGCGAGTCACTCATTCTCGATCTCTTTTTGGCGTTACTGTGTGTACGTGAGCAGACAGCTACAGTGCCGTCGTGTTCTTGTGCCCCACCCAAGCCGTAGCTGCTTGCATCCGAGCTAACCACTGTTGAAGACCTGGAGAAATTGCACTGATGAGATCAGTGCTTTGACCAGTGGTGGAAAAAGTACTCAATTGTCATACTTGAGTAAAAGCAAAGATACCTTAATAGAAAATGACACAAGTCTAAAGTATTTGGTTTTAAATATACTCAAGTATCAAAAGCAAATGTAATTGCTAAAATATACTTTAAGTATCAAAAGTAAAAGTTCAAATAACAAAGAAAATCCTTAAATCAAGCAAACCAGATGGCACAATTTTCTTGTTTTTTACATTTACGGATAGCCAGGGGCACACTCTTTTCTTTAGGAATGTAGTGAAGTAAAAGTAAAAGTTGTCAAAAATGTAAACAGTAAAGTAAACTACAGATAGCCCGAAAAACTACTTAAGTTGTACTTTGTGCCTTTGAATGAACTACGGACTTGGTTAAGAAAATGAAGAAACTGGCCCAATTGGGCAGCCAGGCTGCCCACGACTAGAATCCCACTTATGACTGTGGGTGGCACAGTCGCCAACTCACCAATAAAATCGTTGGATTTCCCTAGGTCGTAGTCCCAGACGGTGACCTCCAGGGTTTTGGTGGACAGCTCCGTGAAGGAGATCTCATAGAAGAACTCCTGCAGAGAGCCAGGGGATGGATGGCGGGTCAAAAGGCAATCATTAACGAGAGATCGAGACATAGAGAGAGAAAAATGGGCCCTATAAGGATAATTAATATAGAAATAGTGTGTGCATGTCTAGTAACTTGGGTAGAAAAAGTAAAGAAACGAAAGAAACATAGAAGCACACTGTTGAACAGCATTTCTTAAATGTCCTTATGAGAATGGTAACAGATTCAGTTTCTCATTGTTGGTCCTGTGGCAGCCAGTGTGTTTGCTGAATTTCACTCCAGTTTAGCCAATTTAAATCGACAGCATACAGTACTTCACTGTATTGTCATTGATCCTACATCCTAGGACCTATGCAATTGCGTTCAAAATGTGTGTAGCTGCATTAAATACATTACATACAACAAAAGTATATGGACACCTGCTCGTCGAACATCTCATTCCAAAATCATGGCCATTAGTATGGAGTTGGTCCCCCCATTGCTGCTACAACAGCCTCCACTCTTCTGGGAAGGCTTTCCACTCGATCTTGGAACATTACTGCGGGGACTTGCTTCCATTCATTCACAAGAGCATTAGTGAGGTCGGGTACTGATGTTGGGCGATTAGGCCTAGCTTGCAGTCGGCTTTCCAATTCTTCTCAAAGATGTTCGATAGGGTTGAGGTCAGAGCGTTGCGCAGGCCAGTCAACTTCTTCCACACCGATCTTGACAAACCATTCCTGTATGGACCTCGCTTTGTGAACGGGGAAATGGTCATTCTCCACCAGACTTTACAGTGGGCACTATGCATTCGTCAGGTAGCGTTCTCCTGGCATCTTCCAAACCCAGATTCGTCCATCGGACTGCCAGATGGTGAAGCGTGATTCATTACTCCAGAGAACGTACTTCCTCTGCTCCAGAGTTCAATGACGGTGAGCTTTACACCACTCCAGCCGACACTTGGCATTGCACATGGTGATCTTAAAGGCTGCTCGGCCATGGAAACCCATTTCATTAAGCTCCCAACAAACAGTTATTGTGCTGACGTTGCTTCCAGAGGCATTTTGGAACATGGTAGTGAGTGTTGCAACCGAGGAGAAAATGTTTACACACTTCAGCACACACACACCGTTGTCGTTGTTACTCCTAGACGTTTCCACTTCACAATAACAGCACTTACAGTTGACCGAAGCAGCTCCAGCAGGGCATTTGACGAACTAACTTGTTGGAAAAGTGGCATCCTCTGACGGTGCCACGTTGAAAGTCACTGAGCTTTTCAGTAAGGCCATTCTACTGCCAATGTTTGTATATGGTGATTGCATGGCTGGGTGCTCAATTTAATACAACTGTCAGCAACAGGTGTGGCTGAAATAGCCGAATCCACTAAATTGAAGGGGGTCCACATACTTTTGTATATGTAGTGTATCTGCTGCTTTTAAGTCTTGCATTTCCAAACAAATTCACAAATAGAGAGCTGTTTAGCAAAGTGAAAATAATAACAATGCAAACCATTGCCTTTTAAAAGGTGAAATTGCCGTTTTAAAAGGCACATTGTCAGTTGTCCAGTGAGCTGCTCTATGATGTGCCTTGGATTGAATCCCGGCACAGTGTTGCTAATGAGTACAGGTGGTCAGGGTGGTTGCTGCCATGTGTGCATTACAATTAGCCAGCTCCACGATTGCGTGTGTTCTTTTGGCTAGTGTTGTGTGGCAATTGTTGCGGAAATTTTCGAATGACTTTGCAACCCTGAATTTGAGGGCTGGGAAGATACCAACAATGAAAACACGAAGCAGACCGAACTAAAAAAGGGATAAAATATATGTATTTTATTTGTCTTCTTGGGTCATGCTTTACATTGTCATTATTTCTGCTTGGCTAAACTGCCCTTTTGTGAATTTGTTTGGGAATGCAAGACATATAAGAAGCAGATATCTATATATAGATATACAGCTACATGTTTTTTTTTAAGCAGTGCATAGGACACAGCCTCAATGGCCATTACAGTGAAGACTCCAGCAAAGTTAAACAATTAGTATCTGCACAGTTCAACAAAACCAATTCACTAAAATAGATTGATAATCACCTACAATCGCCCATACTATGTATAGTCCTGGTTTCTTTTTAGTCCAGGACTAAGCTTTATCTGGATCTTGTAAAAATCGGCCCTTAAACCGTAAATCAAACATGACAATTTTCATGATCAGGGTGAAATCCAAATTAATTTGGGCTAGGATCAGTACGTCGGGACACATGTAGTTTGAGCGGGTTAAGGACACACCGACGATGGCTGTTACATTCTCCAGATCCGTGTCAGATGTCCCAATAATTTTCATTGTTGGTCATGCTGTAGTATGAGCAGTGCCAAGGACTGCTGCTAATAGCCAATGAGCATGCAGCATGTGAGACCAAAACAATGATGGTGAAGAGGAAAGCAACAAGAACAGGCACCGTGTGTACTACGGAGGTGATGGAAGACAGATTGGTGAAGCTGTGGAAAGAAAGCCTTTTCAATGTGGGAGCCCATATTCTGCACCTCTGTGAAATCATTTTTTAAAAATGTTTCTGCACGTAATAATGTGCACACAAATCAATTTATCTAAATGTAAAATTATTCCAATTTATTTTAAAAAATGTAGCTCACCGTTTGCGTGTTGGCATTTTTTTTACATCCTGGGTTTGAGGATGGACGGGATGAAAGATTTGGGACAGGGAAATTGTGAAATGTGAGCAAGTCCAAGTTGTTATGTTTTTAGAATTTGTGTAATGTATGCTCAGCATAACTGACCGCCTGATCCCAGATCTGTTTGTGCATGATAACAAAAACAGATTTGTCACTCAGGCTGTAGAAGTGATTGGTTGAAATGAGAACCCAAACAGCGGCCGTCCCCAGGACTGGAGCAGAGAAACTAAAAAAAACATGTATTAGTATGTTCTCAGTGCAAATGGCTCGGGTATATGAGCATCCTCTGAATGACTACAATGTGAAATGTAAGTGCTGTATTGTACAAATAAACTGTATATAATTGGGCATTTTAGATTGTGTCTCCAAGGACTGATTTATAGTCCCAATAAGCTTTCTTCATGCACACACACTGCACAATTCACAAACATGCAGATTATAACTTGCACACAAGCACAAGAACCACACCCACACACCACACACACAAACACACACCTCATTAAACTCTGGGTTAAGAGTCTTTTTTATGACGGCTGTTTTATGCTTGGATTTCTTCTGCAGGTCTGGCTTGAGGTACCTGATACAGAGAAATGTGAGGCTGTCACGCTCCATTAAGAAAACACAAACTCAATTTATTATGCAGTCCAAAGTAATACACTATGTAGGGAATAGGTTGCCATTTCCCATTGTTTTTCCTAAGGCAAGGTCCTGTTTAAAGCTCCTGTACATTCTGCATGATTTCTTGCTGCTATTGTAATTGTAAATCCCCATCCACTGAAACTTTTGCAGAATTATAATGTCTTCTGAAACGCATGAAATCCCAAACAGAACTTTCGGAGCGTGATATTGTTACGTTCCAAATGTAAAGACCCCATCATTTAATGGGGTAGATGTGATTCTGTCATCCTACAGCATACACAATTATGGCTGTGTCCCAATTGCACCCCAGATCCTATAGGCCCTGGTCAAAAATAATGGACTATATAGGGAATAGGGTGCTATTCGGTACATTTCCCATGTCCGATTATATACTGTATAGTACGTTTCTAGCTATGTGTGTCGTGACAAGGACAGTTCTGAACGTGAAATCGTATTATCTTACGGTCTGAGACTTGAAGTCTTAAGCTACACAGCAGAATCTTTAACTGTGCCGGGTATCTCTCTCCGTGCTCTGACACATTCTCTATTATATAAACCGACAGAGAGCTAGTTTTCTGCATTTTCCCTCACACACATTTTCCACCCACCACCCCGCAGCACGAAGACCTGATGTTCTCCCCCACACTCAGACACAACAAAAACAGATGGGGAATTTACCGAGTGCTAATTCAGAGCAAAGAGCGAGAGAGCGTGGTACAGAGAGAGAGAGAGAGAGAGAGAGAGAGCGAGAACGAGAGAAAAAAACAAGACACTGCGTGTCTGTGTATGCCTGTGTGTGTCTGCATGCATGAGTTTGTGTCCGCATGCATGGTTGTGTGTGTGTGCATGACCGTGTGTGTGTGTGTGTGTGTGTGTGTGTGTGCGTGAGAGAGAAAGCGTCTGCAGGAGAGACATTTGATTGTGTGAACTGGCAGTAGGAAAACAGTGGCATGTCTATTTCTATTATTTGCTTGTACTTTAACCTGAGGGGGGAAATAGCTGGCTTGGTATATTTCTCCAAGAAAGTGTGTATGTGTGTGTTTATGTACGTGAGAAAGGGAGGTAAAAGTGAGCTCGGCACAGCCACTGTTTTTTACTAATTCCAGGGAAAGCTCAAGGCCAGTGACGGAATTGAAGTGAACACATTGACAAGGGAGGAAATGTTTAGTTCCTTTGTCCAATTTCTGTCAGGATGCATCAGTCACGCTGGGGAAAATTCCTCCTCTCACTAGCCATGGCTTTCTCTCTCCCTCTCCCTCCCTCCCTCCCTCCCTCCCTCCCTCCCTCCCTCCCTCCCTCCCTCCCTCCCTCCCTCCCTCCCTCCCTCCCCTTGTTTTCAAATAATTTACTATTGAAATGCAATTGTGCAACAGCTCCAGTCCGTAAATCTCTGTATGTTACTAACCATGACTCCCTGTACACTGCATCTCTTTCTACCGCTCTTGCCCACTGGAAATAATAACGTATTTGTTTTCTTTCAGATACTTAGAGCCTTTCATTGAGCCTGCCTGGAGTGCCAAATGGTAAGAGTTTTCACTTTTGGGACTATTCCATTCACTCCGTTACAACATTCAAGCTCAATCAAGCGCAGCTTTAGTATTTCAAAGAAAACAAACAATTTATAAACAACAAAAATGGTCCAAAACCGTGTGAAACAGAGAAACACTCATTTTAATTTCCATTGCGAAACATTTAGCTGCGGTGTGCTCTAAAGAAAATAACCCAGGTCTAGTATTGGTATCACGGTCAACGTCTATACTCACGTTTTGACATAGGGGTCCGAGAATCCATTGACATCCATGGCGGCTAGGTGGGCGCAGCGTCGCACACCCACACAGAGCCCTCCGTGGGCCCTCTCCTCCCCTTTGGCCTTATCGACCACACTGGACGTGGGGAGGAACTGCAGGCAGAGCAGCAGACGACCCCTCTCCTCCAGACTCCTCTGCTGTTCACTCTCCCACTGAGGGAAAGGGGACATTGAGGAAAAAGTGGTAGAGAGAAAAGGAGAGAGTGAGAGACAGGAACAGATATAGAGAAAAGGATAGAGAATGAGAGAGAAAGTAGCAGAGATTCTTTTTAAATTAAGGATAGAGTGAGAGAGAAAAAGAAAGAGTCAAACCAGGGGCTGCTATCATCTCCCTCTTAAATGTGCGAGTGCCAAAGAACTGTTGAACATTTTACTTTGTAAACTTCAGTATTTAGGCCAACAGCCTGTTGGGATGACTATGTACTGACCTTTTGTGTCTGTACTGAAGGCACTTAAGTTAGCAGTGACAGCATTTGTCAGACACGATGTTGACATAGCAACTACTAGCTGAAAGGACCTAGCAGCAAGATTTTGGGAAAAGGGACGTGCAAGGTCAAAGAAAATTAGCAACTACCTTGGAATGCCCAGTCAATGAGAATTATACCACAGCATTACTGAATACTAATTTCTCATTGGTTAGAAGGAACACTCTAGAATGAACATTCTAGAATGAACATTAAAACCAGATAATGGGGCATTTGTAAAATATTTCTGGACAGTTGTAAAATATACTGGGAGACCTTGGAATCAGTATGCAATAAGCAGCTACACATGCAGACCATACTTGCTACAAAGTAACAGAGAGATAAACCAACAAACCAAAATTGGATACACTGTAAATGCAGGTCCAACAAGGAAGAACTTAGCTAGCTAGCATTGATTTGTTTTTGCAGGGACATTACTTTTTGGAGCATCTGATGACATAACGTGGTGAGTGATGGAAATGAATTCCTCTGGTCCCTACTGTTGCAGTCATGACATGAGTGGCTCTATGCTGTCAAATACTCCCACATTTCTAATTTGACCAGCTGTTTTCAGAAACGGATCCAAATTAACGTCAGTAGAAAACAGCTACTTTGTTGTTGTCCTCTCTGCAGAGGTTGTGACTGTGTTAGCCGTAGCTAGCTGGCTAGCTAGCAAGCAAGGGATAAGGAGGTTGCCAGCGAGCATGACAACAGAACATAAAGAACGAACGACTGGATTGGGTCCATAAGTATCAAACTAACTGAACAATCACTTGTTCGCGACTCTAGCAACCAAAAGATGAGAAAGTATGAATTAGTTTATAAAAATTCAAATATAAACAATGTTTTTTTCTACTGGTAAATGTGTGCTTTCATCATGTTGTTTTCTCTAGCAACTGTGGGTGGTATAAGCGGGATAAACAGCTCCGTTCTGTACATTACCTTGGAAAAATGAACTCTGCAAAGGGACTCGGTCCCGCCTCGTCCCTCTGCGTTGTCCATTATTTCCAAGGCAATGTATATGACTTCGGCGTTTATCCCTTACATAAAGTATATTTAATACTTATGGATACAGTGTCATATTAGCATTTCTTTGTTGTTGCCATTGTTGAATTACTGCATTGGGACATCGTCTTCCAACAGGTGCACCACTACTATGCGTTGCTAGTACAGATGAACACGTTATCTGACATAAGACCAATAGCCTTTGGGTTGAAACATGTCCACGTCAGTACATTCAATACAGTGTCGCTATGAACTGTACGTGTCCTATCTTATGCATGGACAGACTTAGTGATTTGGGGTTTTATAGTAAAGAAAGGTAATTTAACTGTAAACATGTATTACCGTTGACTACCAAATCACTTCAAAAAGTAGGATCGTCATTGTAAAGGGTTTAAACCCTGTTTCCCATGCTTGCTCAATGAACCATGAACAATTCATGAACATGCACCTGTGGAACCGTCGTTAAGACACTAACAGCTTACAGGAGGTAGGCAATTAAGGTCACAGTTATGAAAACTTAGGACACTTTCCACTGACTCTGAAAAACAGCAAAAGAAAGATGCCCAGGGTCCCTGCTCATCTACGTGAATGTTCCTTAGGCATACTGCAAGGAGACATGAGGACTGCAGATGTGGCCAGGGCAATAAATTGCAATGTCCGACTGTGAGACGCCTAAGACAGCACTACAGGGAGACAGGACGAACAGCTGATCGTCCTCGCAGTGGCAGACCACATGTAACAACACCAACATGATTGGTACATCCAAACATCACACCTGCGGGGCAGGTACAGGATGGCAACAACAACTACCCATGTTACACCATGAATGCACAATCCCTCCATCAGTGCTCAGACTGTCCACAATAGGCTGAGAGAGGCTGGACAGAGGGCTTGTAGGCCTGTTGTAAAAGGCAGGTCCTCACCAGACATCACAGGCAACAATATCGCCTATGGGCACAAACCCACCGTTGCTGGACCAGACAGGACTGGCAAAAAGTGCTCTTCACTGACGAGTCGTGATTTTGTCTCACCAGGGGTGTAACGCTCAATGGGGTGTCACGATCAAAGGAATGAGCGTTACACCGAGGCCTATACTCTGGAGCGGGATTGATTTGGAGGTGGAGGGTCTGTCATGGTCTGGGGCGGTGTGTCACAGCATCCTCGGACTGAGCTTGTTGTCATTGCAGGCAATCTCAACGCTGTGCGTTACAGGAAAGACATCCTCCTCCCTCATGTGGTACCCTTCCTGCAGGCTCATCCTGACATGACCCTCCAGCATGACAATGCCACCAGCCATACTGCTCGTTCTGTGTGTGATTTACTGCAAGACAAGAATGTCAGTTTCTGCCATGGTCAGCGACGAGCCCGGATCTCGATCCCATTAAGCACGTCTGGGACCTGTTGGATCGGCGGGTGAGGGCCAGGGCCATTCCCCCCAGTAATGTCCGGGAATTTGCAGGTGCCTTGGTGGAAGAGTGGGGTAACATCTCACAGCAAGAACTGGCAAATCTGGTGCAGTCCATGAGGAGGAGATGCACTGCAGTACTTAATGCAGCTGGTGGCCACACCACATACTGGCTGCTACTTTTGTTTTTGACCCCCCCTTCGTTCAGTGACACATTACTCCTTTTCTCTTAGTCATATGTCTGTGGAACTTGTTCAGTTTATGTCTCAAATGGTTGGATCTTGTTATGTTCAGACAAATATTTACGCATGTTAATTTCCTGAAAATAAACGCAGCTGATAGTGAGAGGACGTTTCTCTTTTTTTGCTGAGTTTATCTTACCAGAGAAAGCATCCAAACGAGGGAAACAGCGCCCCTCTGTCTAACTATACTGTATACTGACTGTAAAAAACATTAGGAACACCTGCTCTTTCCATGACATAGACTGACCAGGTGAATCCAGGTGAATGCTATGATTCCTTGTTGATGTTAAAGACGGATTTTTAAGCCTTGAGACAATTGAGAAATGTATTCTGTATGTTCAGAGGGTGAATAGGCAAGACAAAATATGTAAGTGCCTTTGATCAGGGTATGATAGTAGGTGCCAGGCTGCTGGGTTTTTACGCTCAACAGTTTCCCATGTGTGTCAAGAATAAACTACCATCCAAAGGACATCCAGCCAACCTGACACAACTGTGGGAAGCCTTGGAGTCAACATGTGCCAGTATCCCTGTGGAACGCTTTCAACACTTTGTAGAGTCCATGCCCCGATGAATTTAGTCTGTCCTGATGGCAAAAGGTGGTGCAACTCAATATTAGGACGGTGTTCCTAATGTTTTGTACACTCAGAGTGTGTAGGCCATGTATCTGATGCTGACTGGCCAAAAAAAGTATGGCATGTCACGTTAGAGGTCTTCCATGGGTCCAAAAAGTTGGACCCGATATGCATAAATGTATTTGTTTAATATAGAGACCCATTCCGAACGGACCCGAGGCCAACTCGACCAGCTCCGTATAGACCTGGTCTGATCCGAGTGAAGGAAGCAGTGGAAAAGTCCATTTTTAAGCTAAGAAAGGTGGTGCTGCCCATTTCCCTTTTCCCTTTTTTGTGAACAAAATGTGCAATGCATTTTCCAAACTGTGAACGAGAGCAACACGCAACAAAGCGTCTAGTCTGCCGGAAAACCAGACAAAGAAGAAGAAAAATAAGGAGAGGAGGTGCCACTCTAGCAGGCAGAGCATGGTGGGGGGGGGGGCTACTAGTGTTTTTTAAAATTGTATTATGCCCAGCTCACAAGGCCCCTTGATGATGTGAGGCCTGAGGCAACTGCCTTTTCTGCCTAGTGGTCCACCAGTGATCTTGTGCGGGTGACAAGTTCAATTTCCCCTCTGGGGATCAATAAAGTTTATCCATTCATTCATTCTCTTGTGTGTCTTGTAGACTGACTATTGTGGTGGAAGAGTCTGATAGCAAGTACAGCACGGTACGCATCATGGCACATCACATTAAGATTGACAGATAAAGGAATAGAAAAGAAAAGCGAGGGAGCAGCCACTCAAAGAAGCTAAGAATGATGAGATGCAACATCTCAGGGAAGCATGAGTCACTCCATGGCCACAGGCAGAGCCGAGCTCCATGCATGTATTAATAGTGAAGCATACATTCGTCTATATTCCACATCCATTTTTACCCCCTTACATGTATGTCTATTTTATGTTATTTTTGTGAGTGCATAAATTTGCCAACCTTTGATTAGGGCTGTTACAGTGACCATACTACCAGCACACTGGCATTCACGAGTCATGACCACTTTCAAATTCCACATGACCTTTTAGTCAAGGTAACTAGGTTTCTCCAAGTTCTGATGCTGCTGATGGTTATTAGTAGCATACCAAACTTGCTAACTACCTGGTACTCAGCACTCTGGTACTCAACAGGAAAAACAGAACTAGACAATCATTTGTACCAGGTGTGATATCCCTCCTAAATAGATCGGGCTAATGTTCCTATCGACTCAGTAAGGCTAGCAGGCTAGTCTTTTAAAATATATGTTTTATTGGTATGTAACTGTTAAGAAAGTTGTATTGTCAATTTGGTTTTGTATTTAAACGCCACTTTAAACGTGTACATGACACTGCAACAAAATTTCCCCATGGGGACAATAAAGTCAGTAAGTAAGTAATTGTCCCTTTAACAACATCAATGCAAATGTATAAAAGCACTTCATGAGAGCCCATGAGCTCATGTTGGGCAACATTTCTATAGCTTAAGCAATTGCGTGAGAAAACAGACTTTTGATGGCATCTATTAAAAAGAGGAGGATTCCATCAGCTTTCTATAGGCTAGGCCTATTATATTTATTTCTCAACTTTCCAATTATCAAGCACATTTCTTAGCTTTACAACAGGAGTATAACCTACCTGGCTGGCATGAAAATAAGCCATGGTAAAATGCATATAGATGACATGTATATGTTCTGAGACAGGTGCAACACATTTCATACATATATTATTTAGTAAATGTAAAGACAAGATTCAATTCAGAATAGTCCGATAGTAGTAGTCCGATAGTAATAGTAGCCTATCACTTGTTTGAAGCGTGAGTACTACTTTTTAAATATATAAGAAAAAGAAAAATAATTTCAAAATGGCAGCTCTGCTTCTAGCTCCTAAGCAACTTTGCAGGATATATTTTCCTTACATCATTAGCCCAGAATGTATTTTGTGTTATTACATACAGTCGGAAAGGAAGTGTATAGGAGATGATGTTCCCACCATGACTATTAAAACTTAACCAAACCAAAAATCGTGGATAGATGGCAGCATTCGCGCAAAACTGAAAACACAAACCATCGCATTTAACCTCGGCAAGGTGACTAGGAATATGGTTGAATACAAACAGTGCAGTTATGCCCTCCATAAGGCAATTAAACAAGCACAACATCAGTACAGAGATAAAGTAGAATTGCAAGTCAACGGCTCAGACACGTGGCAGGGACTTCAGACAATCACGGATTACAAAGGGAAAACCAGATAAGTCGCGGACGCTGGCGTCTTGCTCCCGGTCAAGCTAAACATCTTTGCCCACTTTGAGGATTACACAGTGCCATTGACAAGGGCCACTCCCGAGGACAGTGAGCTCTAAATGACTACCCGTAGCACTCAATTCTGTCATTATGAAAAGCTTGAGAGGCTAGTTAAGGATCATATCACCTGCACTGAACCTGACTGCCTAGACCCACTTCAATATGCATAACGCCCCTATAGATCCACAGACGATGCAATCGCCATTGCACTACACACTGCCCAATCCTGTCTGGACAAGAGGAATAACTACAGTGCCTTGCGAAAGTATTCGGCCCCTTTGAACTTTGCGACCTTTTGCCACATTTCAGGCTTCAAAAAAATCTGGCCTTTATGGAAGAGTGGCAAGAAGAAACATTATCCCTGTCCCTGCTGAAGAAAAGCAGGCCCAAACCATGAGGCCCAAACCATGACGTTTTGCATTGTTGCCAAAAAGTTCAAACTGACCAGAGCACCTTCTTCCACATGTTTGGTGTGTCTCCCCTTGTGGCAAACTTTAAACAAACTTTTTTGATATCTTTAAGAAAAATGGCCTTTTGCCAGGCCATTTCAGGCTTCAAACATAAAGATATATAATTTTGCACAGTCTTCCCAAGCTTTTTCAGTTTTTGATTTGATACTCCTTCCATTTAAAAAAGTTTGAAATATCCAATAAATGACCTGCCTGGTGTGTTCCACTTCATGATTGTTTCCCACTTGTTGCATTTTGATTCTTCACAAAAATATACAGTTTTATATCTTTATGTTTGAAGCCTGAAATGTGGCAAAAGGTTTGCAAAGTTCAATGATTGGGGCAAAAATATACAGTTTTATATCTTTAATACTTTCAAAGTTCAATGGGCACTGTAGCCCTTACACAGCCTGGAGGTGTTCGGTCATTGTCCTGCTGAAAAACAAATTATATTCCCACTAAGGGCAAGCCAGATGGGATGGCGTATGGTAGCCATGTTGGTTAAGTGTGCCTTGAATTTTAAATAAATCACTGACAGTGTCACCAGCAAAGCACCCCCACACCATCACACCTCCGCTTCCATGCTTCATGGTGGGAACCACACATACAGAGATCATCAGTTCACCTACTCTGCGTCTCACAAAGACACGGTGGTTGTAACTAAAAATCTCAAATTTGGACTCATCAGACCAAAGGACAGATTTCCACCAATATAATGTCCATTGCTAGTGTTTCTTGGCCCAAGAAAGTCTCTTCTTATTATTGGTGTCCTAGTAGTGGTTTCTTTGCAGCAAATCGACCATGAAGGTCGATTCACGCAGTCAGCTGATGTTGAGATGTGTCTGTTACTTGAACTCTGTGAAGAATTTACGTGGGCTGCAATCTGAGCTGCAGTTAACTCTATTGAACTTATCCTCTGCAGCAGAGGTAACTCTGGGTCTTCCTTTACTGTGGCGGTACTCATGAGAGCCAATTTCATCATAGCGCTTGATGGTTTTTGCCACTGCACTCGAAGAAACTTTCAAAGTTCTTGACATTTTCAGGATTGATTGACCTTCATGTTTTAAAGTAATGATGGACTGCCATTTCTTTTTGCTTATTTGGGCTCTTCTTGCCATAATATAGAGTTGTTGTTTTTTACCAAATAGGGCTGTCTTCTGTATACCACCCCTATATTGTCACAACACAACTGATTGGCTTAAACGCATTAAGAAGGAAAGAAATTCCACAAATTAACTTTTAACGAGGGACACCTGTTAATTGAAACGCATTCCAGGTAACTACCTCATGAAGCTGGTTGCGAGAACTCCAAGAGTGTGCAAAGCTGTCATTAAAGCAAAGGGTGGCTACTTTGAAGAATCTCAAAACATAAAATATATTTTAGGATGCCTATACAGTGCATCCTGTTTCCATTGATCATCCTTGAGATGTTTCTACAACTTGATTGGATTCCACCTGTGGTAAGTTCAATTGACTGGACATGATTTGGAAAAGCACACGCCTGTCTATAGAAGGTCCCACAGTTGACAGTGTATGTCAGAGCAGAAACCAAGCAATGAGGTTGAAAGAATTGTCCATAGAGCCCTGAGACAGGATTGTGGGGAAGATCTGGGGAAGGGTACCAAAAAATGTCTGCAGCATTGCAAGGTCCCCAAGAAAACAGTGGCCTCCATCATTCTTCAATAGAAGAATTTGCACAAACTGAGCGATCGGTGGAGAAGGGCCTTGGTCAGGGAAGTGACCAAGAACCCTGTGGTCACTCTGACAGAGCTCCAGAGTTCCTTTGTGGAGATGGGAGAACCTTCCAGGATAACCATCTCTGCATCACTCCACCAATCAGGCCTTTATGGTAGTGGCCACACAGAAGCCACTCCTCTGTAAAAGGCACATGACATCCTGCTTGAATTTAACCAAAAGGCAGCTAAAGGACTCTCAGACATTGAGAAACAAGTTATTTGAAACCAAGATTGAACTCTATGGCCTGAATGCCAAGCGTCATGTCACCTGGCACCATCCCTACGGTGAAGCATGGTGGTGTCAGCGTCATGCTGTGGGGATGTTTTTCAGTGGCAGTGACTGGGAGACTAGTCGGGATCGAGGGGAAGATGTACGGAGCAAAGTACAGAGATATTCTTGATGAAAACCTGCTTAGAGTGCTCAGGACCTCAGACTGGTGCGAACGTTCACCTTTCAACTTTCAACAACCTGAAGCACACAGCCAGGACAACACAGGAGTAGCTTCAGAATAAGTCTCTGAATGTCCTTGAGAGGTCCAGCCAGAGCCCGGGCTTGAACCCAATCGTACATCTCTGGAGAGACCTGAAAATAGCTGTGCAGCGACGCTCTCCATCCAACTGAACAGAGCTTGAGAGGATCTGCAGAGAAAAATGGGAGAAACTTCCCAATTACAGGTGTGCCAAGCTTGTATACCCAAGAAGATGCAAGGTTGTACATTTCTGCCAAAGTTTGCTTCAACAAAGTACTGAGTAAAGGGTCTGAATGTCATAGTTCAGTTTTTTTTAAATGATGTTTTGAAAGTTCTGAACCTTTCTATTCTGACAGTTTCTACAGATTGTAAATTAAAGAAAATAAACATTTTTTGTTAAAAGTATTATTATATTATTGATCGATTGACTATGACTTTTCAAGTCACCCAGGAGTGCTATCTGCAGAGTTAGCTCCAGGTAAATGTTGCACTTCTTCAACCATTCCTGCAACCAAAAACAAGCGACATATGGTCAGTACCAAAACAAATGATCAAATGATTCTGTCTCTTCGTAGCAAAATTTGCAGAGCTGGGGTGGTTTTATCCCCCATTTATATAACATTCTATTGGTGGCAAGAATTTTGTATAATAATTTAAATGGAAAAAATTCTAAGTTTTGAATCCGGTGTTGCTCAAGCCAACACTGCCTTTAAAAGTCAAAGCGCAGTGCGATGTCGGCACAGCGCAGTTTGTTTGAACCATGGTCCCGACAGACAGAGGTGAAGTGGTGTTTGGTGTACCTCTCTCAGGTAGCAGGAAATGCCTCTCAGTGCCGCACTCATTGCAGAAGGGGAGGGAAGCTGGAGAGAGAGGAAGAGAGAGAGAAAGAGAGGGATAGAGAGGGAGAGAGGGAGAGAGAGAGAGAGAGAGAGAGAGAGAGAGAGAGAGAGAGAGAGAGAGAGAGAGAGAGAGAGAGAGAGAGAGAGAGAGAGAGAGAGAGAGAGAGGAATAAAGATAAATATAACTGCGAGCAGCAATGAACACGGTTCACAGGATGACGGAAAGGACAAATGATCAGTTGGATAACAATGCAAGCACTATCAGGTAGGAACTGGCTTCCTTTATGTGCAATCAGTGAAAGCATTAGCATGTTTATCTCTCAGTATCACAAGGATGATGCAAGTGAAGTTTAGTCTAGTGCTGGAAGGTTTGTTATCTTGGAATGCAGCTGGTAATCATTCTTAAAGTTAAGAGAAGAATGAGAATACGTTTTCAAAAATGTTCAAGATGTTGGAAAATCGATCCTGAGAGACCGTTGGGTCCTTGCGGCAAATTTGTTCAACATTTCAAGTCCCGAGGTCAAAAGGGGCGACGGATTTGAGGGTTTAAGTGAGACTGCTTATAACAGCACCTCATAGGCCAATCAGTAGCATTATTTTTGACCAGGTTACTCATGACCTCTAGTTTCTGCGTGCCAAATATAGGCTATGAAGTGCGTGCTCGGAGAAGCACAGAGCAAAGTTATATTTCTAAGATATCTGCTGGGATGGTGTAAATAAAACTAGGCAGCATTAAACACGGCAATGGATATTCCAACCCTGAGCCCTGGGCTGCTCTGCTCTTACTGATCAAAAACGTTTTTGTGTGCTGCTTAACCAATGGCTGTGCTGTGTAGACCTACGGTGGCAGTTCAGGAGGAGAGTCAAAGGCTTCTTTTGATTTTTGGTGGGCATTAAGCCTAGTCCAAAAATGTGCGTGAAGACTGGCCTACAGTTTATGTTCTGTTCAGTCTGAAAAGAGAGTGCGAAGGGGAGGACTGGAGGTCATCTTTGATAGCTTGCTACTACTATAATCGATTTGATTAAAAACAATATGTTTCTTGCCCATTATGTTTTTATCAGAGTTATTGACCTCACAATTAGACAGATTTGAGTCATTTACATTGTGGTGCTGAAACTTCAAGCAGCAGCAATTGGAAATGGACAGCTCATGTTGCTGAAAGAAGGCAAATTCGACGAGGCATTTCAACCGTCTTCATTTGAATTAGACTACTAACAACAAGAGGGCTTTGTGTTGGAGCCTATTTTTACCTATTAAGAAATAAGAGGTAAGCCTAACTGTTTGGCAGATGAAATTAAGCTATAGGCTGCTATGACCATAGGTTTGTCGGTCAGTTCCTCCACCCACTATTCACTCTTAAAATAGCCTAACTCTGTGTCAGTGAACGGCCGTTAAGTTAAAATCAAGATTCGAATTGAGGGGGTATGAGAGGGTGTGCCATAGGCCTACCTTATTTTAAAGAAAGTGTCAAAAAGCACAGGCCTGCCCTTTGTTAGCTTAAGATTTTGAAGAACATAAAACAGATCTGATTATATAAAATGATCTATAACAGCGCTTTGGTCCGCAGTAATTTATTCTAGAAACAAACTGTAAAATATCCACGAAAGACCGTGACACTGATGCATATGGGGATATCATTGTTTCATGTATCTGACTTTCAGAGGCTGAGCTACAAAGTCCTATAGCTGAGGAGCCATCAAGCCTTTCTGCCACTCTGTACCTCTACCTCTTGGACCTTTTGCCTGTCCACGACCATTCTCTTGCCTACTCCTTTTGGATATAAATAAACAACTAAGACTCTAACCATCTGCCTCCTGCGTCTGCATCTGGATCTCTTCTTGTGCCCTTATAGTTTCAGATTGAATTATTTGCAAACAGGACACACTGATTTGGCATTGGAATAATATGATATGAACACATCGGCCTCTGTCTATTCTTAGCCTGTAATTTCCATAATTTGTCACACCCTGATCTGTTTCACCTTTCTGTGTAATTGTCTCCCCCCCCCCCAGGTGTTTCCCACCTTCCCCATTATCCCCTGTGTATTTATACCTGTGTTTGTCTGTTGCCAGTTCGTCTTGTTACTCAAGTCAACCAGCGTTTTTGTGTCTCAGCTCCTGCTTTTCCCAGTCTCTCTCTTTTTCTCACCCTCCTGGTTTTGACCGTTGCCTGTCTGACCACTCTGCCTGTCCCTGACCATGAGCCTGCCTGCCGATCTGTACATTTGCCCCACCTCGATTATTGACCTCTGCATGCCTGCTGTCCGGGAACCGTTGCCCCACCTCTGGTTTACTGACCCCTGCCTGCCTTGACCTGTCTATTGTCTGCCCCTGTTGGATTATTAAACCATTGTTCATTTGACATTGTCAGCATCACTGTTTTACCGTCACACCTGATAATTTGTGTGGTATTAAAAAATATTCTGCTTATATTGTGACGACCCTCCCACTGTCTGACGAATTCTTTGCTCTTTGTTTTCCTTAATAGGATGTCGGTGGGCGGAGCTGGGAGGGTCGTCAGCAAAATGGGACACACCTGGGCTCAGGTGTGTCCCGGGATAAATACACCTCTTCCCCATTCACTGGGGAGACTCTCTCCGTGCAGTCACTGATACATTTTGGTTGTGGAATTTTTGTTTGCGTTGGCACCTTCATCTCTCATTATCACATTTATGCACGCAACCACTCACTTACACTACTGATTACTGAATACACACACCATTGTCAATTGTATTTAGTTTACTTCAGTTAATAAATATATTTTGTTATTTCTGATCTCAACGTTGTCTCCCTTTTTGTTACAAACTTCGAGCCGGTTCGTGACAATTTGTAAAATGATTTAGAATTGCATGAAAGGTTTATAAAAAAAAAAAATTCTCAGACCAGCAAATATGATGATAGAGTCATGCAATACTTTTACTATAAAGGAGGTCTTTATAGTACGACTTTTACGTATTTTTCTCCCCAATTTCGTGGTGTCCAGTCTTGTCTCATCGCTGCAACTCCCGTACGGACTCGGGAGAGGCGAAGAGCCACGCATCCTCCAAAATACAACCCAACCAAGCTGCACTGCTTCTTACAATACCCACTTAACCCAGACGCACCAATGTGTCAGAGGAAACACTGTACACCTGGTGACCGTGTCAGGGTGCACTGCGCCCGGCCTGCCATAAGAGTCGCTAGTGTGTGATGGGACAAGGACATGCCTGCCGGCCAAAACCTCCCTGACCCGGACAGTTTTGTGCCGCCCCATGGGTCTACCGGTTGTGGCCAGTTGCAACAGAGCCTGGACTCAAACCCAGAATCTCTAGTGGCACAGCTACCCCTACGATGCAGTGCCTTAGACCACTGTGCCACTTGGGAGGCCACCCCAACCCTTGTCTACAGTGGTCTGCGAACCCACAACCTTCTGGTCCACAGCCCTGGGCACTATCACAATTCCTGCATTGCCATGTAATGCTTACAGGATGCATATCTAACACTCTGGTCTGTTGAAGAAGTGAGGGTAAAGGGTAGACATGTTCTCGGCTATCCACTTTGTTTTGTTATTTTGTGTTTAGCAAAGGGTTTTATTTCCAAACGTTCAGGGAGGGTTTAGGTCAAATATATTTTGCTGAAGAGGGGGCCATCCATTTTAATTTCAGAGTGGTCTGATTTTCTTCTTGTAACCCTTATTATTATCCCTTTTTATTGTAATCTGCCTTTTTCTATCTTCTCATCGCTGTTGGTTTGGATCTGACATTTTGACTTCGGTTTCTGTCTGGTTTTGTTTGGGGTGGGGAAGAGATGACTCAGGAACAACTGAGAGAAATTCATGAAAAAGTCCAATGAAGTGAACTCCATCCCCCCCTCTCTCCCTCTTTCTCACGGGCGGTGGGTGTTCCAGACAAATGTTGAAGCGTTTGGTTTGGTCAGGCTTCACGCGGCGCAGGGCCACCCGCGACTCTCCGATGAACTCGTTATGCGTCAGCTTGTCCTCGTCACACACAGACACCCTGACGGATGGATGGAGGAGAGACAGCAGGAGAGAGAGAGAGAGAGAGAGAGAGAGAGAGAGAGAGAGAGAGAGAACAAACACAAGTCAAGCAGAGTTGGTCACTTGTGTCTAACTCAGTCATGACTAAGGGCTCTGTTCAATCTGTAATTTCCGGTTGAGCAGACATGCAGCGTTTACCGTGAATGCAGTCTCCACTAAAGCAGTAACATTGCCTTTAAATTACATTTACCCAGAAAGCTAAACTTCCGCGATGCAGATTTAATAGAGCCCTAGGTATAGGGGGGAGGAATAGGGCACAGAGACAAGAGAGAGAGAGAGAGAGAGCATACAAGTAGACATGAACATTTAACAAAGTTGGTCATGATTAACTTAACTCAATTATGATGACTAACCATTGACAGGACTGACATGCACTGAATTAGAAAGAAACAGCCTGTGTAGCAGACGTCATTGTGCATCGCGTAGCTGTACCAATTCCTTCCGCTCTAGCTCACACCAAGACTAGAACCCGGGACATTTGCCTTGCAGACACGTGATCTCTGTCCTGATGCATTCTAACCAGTCGCAAGTTTTCAGGCTGAGGAGTGAGATTCACAAATCCACATCTGTTACACCTGCAGGTATAATGCTTTTTAACTCGTTATAAACATACATCAGCCTTTATTAATGTCTTATTATTTGCAATGTGTTATGTGTCTCTATGTATCCACATTTCAACCGACTCAAAAGGTTGGTATTTGGTCATTAGTCATCATGATAAGACATTATGAAGCTTATATGCTCATGACAAGTCTTAAAATGCATTACAACTGTATCATAATTCTGCTCCCGAGAGGCGCAGTGGTCTGATTTCAGAGAGTGAAAGTGCAGTGTGCTAGGCTAATCTAATCCATATTTATGGGCCCTGCAGTTGTTTTCATATCCTGCCACTATGTCCCCTAAATTAGACAGAAACACACATGGAGAAAGAAAGAAGAGGGTGGGAGAGATAGAGAGGGTGTGCATGTGAAATCAAGGCAGAGCGTGGAAGGTGATGAAAGTGAGGGAAAGATGTGGGTGAGAAAGGAAAATGAGAGAGAGACACTGTTTGGATAATCTGGATAGTCCATCTGTACAGATGGTCATAGTATCAACAAACTACTGTTGATAAGCAGCTGCTTGCTAAGGTTATGGTTAGGATTAGAATGAGGGTTAGAGTAAGGGTTAAGGTTAGGGTTAGAGTAAGGGTTAAGGTTAGGGTTAGAGTCAGGGTTAGTAGATGGTTGAAATGTTACTGCCATCTCCAAAATAAAGTGTTACCTTCTGTTTTGTATGCACAGGCATTTGTGTGTGTGTGTGTGTGTGTGTGTGTGTGTGTGTGTGTGTGTGTGTGTGTGTGTGTGTGTGTGTGTGTGTGTGTGTGTGTGTGTGTGTGTGTGTGTGTGTGTGTGTGTGTGTGTGTGTGTGTGTGTGTGTGTGTGTGTGTGTGTGTGAAAGAGAGAGTGTGTGATAGAATGTGCTGCCTGTTAGTCCACCGACCCGATCGCCTGATTTTCCTCTTTAACTAAATCCTTGATCAAGTGACCAAGATGGCCAAATTGCTGGCCTGGAACTGGGAAGGATGTACTGTACAAATATGGCTGTGTCCCACCATATTCCCTATACAATGCCCTACTTTTGACTAGGGCCCATATGGCTATCGTCAAAAGTAGTGCACTATGTAGGGAATAGGGTGCCATTTAGGACTTTGCTTATGTGAGGTCAGGTGCGAGAGGCCAGTTGCCCGGGGAAACCACTCGATAGCTGTTGACGGCTCCAGAGATAATTTACACTGTATTGTCTTAATAGCCTTCAGAACACAAGCAACTTTTACTTCACGTCCTCTAGAAGAAAACCAGCAAAACAAACACATAGAGACAGAGAGACCCAGACAGAGACACAGAGAGAGAGAGAGAGGAGGCAGGGGAAAGAGAGAGAGAGAGAGAGAGAGAGAGAGAGAGGAGGCAGGGAAAGAGAGAGAGAGAGAGAGGAGGCAGGGAAAGAGAGAGAGAGGAGGCAGGGAACTTTATATATTCACTTTGTATGTTGTCTACCTCACTTGCTTTGGCAATGTTAACACATGTTTCCCATGCCAATAAAGCCCTTGAATTGAATTGAATTGAGAGAGAGATAGCGGGGAGGCAGATAAGGAGTCAGTGAGACAGAGAGAGAGAAGCAGACAAAAATTGAGGGGGGAGGAAGGGAGTGACACTCTATTGCCCACAGAATACATGATCAATTTCCTATTACCGTGATGGTGGCTGACATTTTCAGCTCCTTGGCGAACACAATGTCTGTAGCGGTGATAAAAGGCTGTTTGAATTTAATCCTCGCACTGGGAAAGTGGCACAAACCGAAGCTTCAATCAGTGAAATAATTTATTTAAATGAAGATGCTTCAATCAGTGAAATAAGCCAATCCAAACCAAACATGCAAATTAGCGTACACTATTTATACAAAGGTATGTGGACAGCCCTTCAAATGAGTGGATTCAGCCATTTCAGCCACACCCGTTGCTGACGTATATATAAAATCGAGCAAACAGGCATGCAATCTCCATAGACAAACATTGTCAGTAGAATGACCATACAACGGTACAGCATACAATGACTTTCTAGATGATTCTGTGCGTCCAACTTTGTGGCAACAGTTTGGGGAAGGCCCTTTCCTGTTTCAGTATTACAATGCCCCCGTGCACAAAGCGAGCTCCATGCAGAAATGGTTTGTTAAGATTGGTGTGGAAGAACTTGACTGGCCTATACAGAGCCCTGACCTCAACCCCATTGAACACCTTTGGGGTGAATTGAAACGTCGACTGTGAGCCAGGCTTAATCTCCCAACATCAGTGGCCGACCTCACTAATGCTCTTGTGGCTGAATGAAAACAAGTGCCAGCAGCCATGTTCCAACATCGAGTGGAAAACCTTCCCAGAATAGTGGAGGCTGTTATAACAGAAAAAGGGGGACCAACTCCATAATGTCCATGCATCAATATATCTCATTCATCTCTATACAATGCCTTCAGAAAGTATTCACACCTCTTGACTTTTTCCACATTTTGCTTTGTAAAATTGATTAATTTGCGATTTTGTTTGTCACTGGTATACACACAATACCCCATAATGTCAAAGTGGAATTATGTTTTTCAAAATACATTTCAGTCTTCTGTGATGTATATAATTACTATTATATAGCCAGTAGGAAGGGTACCACATGAGGAAGGAGGATGTCTTCCCTGTAACGCACAGCGTTGAGATTGCCTACATTGACAACAAGCTCAGTCCGATGATGCTGTGACACACCGCCCCAGACCATGACGGACCCTCCACCTCCAAATCGATCCCGCTCCAGAGTACAGGCCTCGGTGTAACGCTCATTCCTTCGATGATAAACGCGAATCCGACCATAACCTCTGGTGAGACATAACCGCAACTCAGTGAAGAGCACTTTTTGCCAGTCCTGTCTGGTCCAGCGACGGTGGGTTTGTGCCCATAGATGATGATGGTGATGTCTGGTAAGGACCTGCCTTACAACAGGCCTACAAGTCCAGGTGTGATGTTCGGATGTACCGATCCTGTGCAGGTGTTGTTACATGTGGCTTACCACTGCGAGGACGATCAGCTGTCTGTCCTGTCTCCCTGTAGCGCTGTCTTAGGTGTCTCACAGTACGGACATTGCAATTTATTGCCTTGGCCACATCTGCAGTCCTCATGCCTCCTTGCAGCATATCTAAGGCATGTTCATGCAGATGAGCAGGGACCCTGGGCATCTGTCTTTTGGTGTTTTTCAGAGTCAGTAGAAAGGCCTCTAGTGTCCTAAGTTTTCGTAACTGTGACCTTAATTGCCTACCGTCTGTAAGCTGTTAGTGTCTTAACGACAGTTCCACAGGTATATGTTCATTAATTGTTTATGGTTCATTAAACAAGCATGGGAAACAGTGTTTAAACCCTTTGCAATGAAGATCTGTGAAGTTATTTTGATTTTTACGCATTATCTTTGAAAGACACGGTCCTGGAAAAGGGACGTTTCTTTTTTTACTGAGTTTATATATATATATATGATTTATTACAGTGCCAAAATGGCACCCTATTCCCTACATAGGGCACTATTTTTCGATGCAGACATTTTCTCTCATGCTGGTGACAATCTAATTTCCCGCAGGAGATTGATAGTCTATTCTATACAACTGCGTCTCCCACGTGCGGCTTGAAGTCACCCAGACGAACAATCTGAGGCTTTCGTCACTTCTAGGGGAGGGGTCAATGAACTTAAATACCCCCTGGTGATGACTCCGACCTCAATCTGTCACTGCAGCTGAAGAGAGAGAGGGAAGGCGGAAGGGAGTGAGGGAGAGAGGGAGAGAGGGAGATAGGGAGATAGGGAGGGAGGAGCAGGAAAGGGAGGGAGGGCGAGAGATGGAGGGGACAGAGAGAGAGAGAGAGAGAGATGGAGTGAGTGATAGTGAAGGATGCGGTGAGGGAGAGGGAGGGAGGGGAGAGAAAGAGAGGAGGGGAAGACAGAAAAGGGGTTGACAAAACATGCAGATGAGAGTTATACAGACAGACAGACTTTGTTTGTTTGTTTGTTTGTTTGTTTATTTGTGTCTGTCTGTCTGTCTGTCTGTCTGTCTGTCTGTCTGTCTGTCTGTCTGTCTGTCTGTCTGTCTGTCTGTCTGAGAGAGAGAGAGAGAGCAAAGAGGACAGAAATAGAAAGGGAACCCAGAGTACAGAGGTGAACGTAAGGCGGTACGTCCAGTACGAAGTCCCAGCAAAATAAATAGTGGGGGAACACTGTAACGGTAAAACATGAGCCTATCACAATAGGTCAAGAAAACTGTAGCCTATTAAAGCATTATTTATTGTTACAGCCTGTTTTGGAAAAAGGAAAACATGACAATATATTGTCTTTGTCAATACATTGCATTGCATTCAGTGGGAAAATTTGGGTGTCAAATGGTTCATGTTTTTTTCAATGGGAAAAGATGACTGTCATATGGTAGACGTTTTTGTTAATGCATTTAAGTATTTTTACATTTTTAATTTAATCTTTATTTAACTAGGCAAGTCAGTTAAGAACTAATTCTTATTTACAATGACGGCCTACACCGGCCAAACCCGGACGACGCTGGGTCAATTGTGTGCCGCCCTATGGGACTCCCAATCAAGGTCGGTTGTGATACAGTCTGGATTCGAACCAGGGTGTCTGTAATAACGCATCTAGCACTGAGATGCAGTGCCTTAGATCCTTAGATCACTGCCCCACTCGGGAATCAATCCAAAATAATGTGACAATATTCTTTTCAGAATTAATTCTAACAAGTCACTTAGTTTCTACATCCAATAGAGGTCAAAAATGCTCTTAGGCCAATTGCATTAAAATGTCATATTCCAGGTCATGACCTTCCTCCAGCAGCATCAGATGTCTCTTTCCAATCACCACTGGAAATATGTCGCGAGTGGATGAATGTGCGTAGGTAGTATAGCAAAGGAGCCCTTTGAAGTGGTTGTTTGACAATCAGATGAAAACATCATGACCGGCTGTGTTTATGCCACAATATTAGGTAAAACACTTTCTAAGTGAAATGACAAATCTTTACGACGAGGTCCACAGAGATCCTATTGAATGAATAGGGAAAGGGGATACCTGGTCCGTTGGACAACTTCAATCTACTTTTCAACCCTGCCCAAGTATAACACTTACCTGAGTGTCTTTCTGTACATGTCCTCCTCTGTGATGCCCAGGTAGGTGAGTCTTTCATTCCACACAGGGTTCAGGGTGTTGTGCACGATCTTGGTCTTCAGTTTGTTCGCCTGGGAGTGTTGAAGATCACAACAAAGCAGGGTTAAAACCCAGACCCATTTACATTGGCCCTAATGGGCACAGTGCCAACCTATTTGGGAAACATTTCATGGTACAGGATAACCGTGTCAATAATAAATCATCAGTGGCAAGGGGTTTCCCTACTCCGACAACGATTATGTGTAAAAACTCTTAGGAGGTGCAAAATAAATGTGACGTTGGATGATATCAACACACTGTATGTAATGTGTGCTAATAACAACAGTGGACCTTGCAGGCTCCCGGGAGCAGGTGCAGCTTGACGTAAGGATCGGCCAGGCCATTGAAATCCATCGGCTTCAGACCCTTGGAGGTAGAGGGGGATGGGGAAAGGCAAAAAAAGAGGATAGCGAGAGGGAGAAAGGGGGGGGTAGAGCATGTGGTGGGGAGGAGAGAGAGGATATCAAGTCCGACTGACAACATCGATTGTGCACAGTCGAAGCCCTACACGGGTGGGCAGGTGAACAATTCATTATGAAACCTCACCAAACATCTATCTTACTGTAGTAGAGGATAATAATGGTAGAGGGGGAGGGGACAGGGTAGTACAGGATTACATGTAACGGGGATTGCGTAATCCGAATGCAAATGTCAAGTAACTGTAATCAGTGTAAATACAAAAAAAAAAAACTGATTACAGTTACATTCTTAAAAACAGCTGATTACATTTGGGATTACTTAGTATCAAGAGGGAAAATTGATCAAACTTTGTCAGCGTTGCTGTCATTTAGAGTACCCTCAAGATTCTAACATGCTCTCAAATATCAGTGTTCTGCTGATTGCCCTTCTACGGTGGATGGCTTCTTTTGTATTCAAACTGGTTGAATGAATAGGCAAGACTTCCATAACATTTACACCTGGCCTTCTGGTCAATCAGACTGCTTTGTCGCAGTCCACTTTCTCTCTCTCTCTCCTTTGTGTGCTCCATTGCGGGATCATTTTTGTCGTGATTGTTTTTCTCGCGATTTATTTATTGCGCAATGTCTTGAAAGCAACAACTATTGTTACTGTAAAAGAGGGTCCCAGCTTTCATTTGGTCAGAAAGTTATTTATCAACTCTTAATATTGACCAAAGGGTACTCACTTCAGCCATTCAAGGTGAGTGAGTGCATAGGCCTATTCATTACATTTACTGATATCAATTACACGGCTAACTATTAGTAGCCTAAATATTAGGCTGGCGTTTCCCTATTAGGCTGCCATTTCTCTGTTTCGATAATGAAATCGTAGCACCAATTGCCTAATATTGTCAAACCCAACATTCATGACAATCGCTGTTTAAATTTTCAAACAAAAATACCCGGAATCATGCATTCCTGCTTGGACATGTTAGATTAAAGGCCCGGTACATTCAAAAACTTGATTTACCTGTGTTTATATATATTTCCACGCTATGAGGTTGGAATAATACTGTGACATTTTGAAAAGGATTACAACGTGCTTTTAGTGAACACGCTCTTTGAAATGTTGGAGTTTTGGCTGGCCATCACCAGGCGGTAAATTAGTGAATTATAGGGCGTCATGCTCTCACACAAGTCCCCAATTTGGAAATAGTCACATTATTAAATTAAATAATGCTACATTAGGTACAAACTTTTAAAACATTTTTAAATATGTCGGGGTGATAGAAGTGAACGTAATCCAAAAGTATTCAGATCACGTTACTCATTTTGAGTAATCCAAATGATTATATTACTGATAACTTCATTATCAGTAACAGACTACATTTTTCAAGTAATCTGCCCAACACTGGGCAGGTATACTGTGGAGAGAGAGGAGTGGGGTGGTGTGTTTTGAAACAAGAGGTGGGTTGGGGGGTAGAAAGGGAGCTCCATGCTGAGGGTAGAAAAGAGGGTGGCAGGCAATGGTGTAAAATAAAGTAAAAAATACTTTAAAGTAATACTCAAGTCGTTTTTTGAGGTACCTGTACTTTACTTTACTATTTATATTTTTGACAACTTTTAATATTACTTCACGACATTCCTAAAGAAAAGTATGTACTTTTTACACCAAACATTTCCCCTGACTCCTAAAAGTACTCATTACATTTTGAATTCTTAACAGGAAAATGGTCCAATTCAAGCACATACCAAGAGAACGTCCCTGGTCATCCCTACCGCCTCTGATCTGGTGGACTCACTAAACAGAGAACGTCCCTGGTCATCCCTACTGCCTCTGATCTGGTGGACTCACTAAACAGAGAACGTCCCTGGTCATCCCTACCGCCTCTGATCTGGTGGACTCACTAAACAGAGAACGTCCCTGGTCATCCCTACCGCCTCTGATCTGGTGGACTCACTAAACAGAGAACGTCCCTGGTCATCCCTCTGCCTCTGATCTGGTGGACTCACTAAACAGAGAACGTCCCTGGTCATCCCTACTGCCTCTGATCTGGTGGACTCACTAAACAGAGAACGTCCCTGGTCATCCCTACTGCCTCTGATCTGGTGGACTCACTAAACAGAGAACGTCCCTGGTCATCCCTACTGCCTCTGGTCTGGTGAACTCACTAAACAGAGAACGTCCCTGGTCATCCCTACCGCCTCTGATCTGGTGGACTCACTAAACAGAGAACGTCCCTGGTCATCCCTACTGCCTCTGGTCTGGTGAACTCACTAAACAGAGAACGTCCCTGGTCATCCCTACCGCCTCTGATCTGGTGGACTCACTAAACAGAGAACGTCCCTGGTCATCCCTCTGCCTCTGATCTGGTGGACTCACTAAACAGAGAACGTCCCTGGTCATCCCTACCGCCTCTGATCTGGTGGACTCACTAAACAGAGAACGTCCCTGGTCATCCCTCTGCCTTTGATCTGGTGGACTCACTAAACAGAGAACGTCCCTGGTCATCCCTACCGCCTCTGATCTGGTGGACTCACTAAACAGAGAACGTCCCTGGTCATCCCTACCGCCTCTGATCTGGTGGACTCACTAAACAGAGAACGTCCCTGGTCATCCCTCTGCCTTTGATCTGGTGGACTCACTAAACAGAGAACGTCCCTGGTCATCCCTACCGCCTCTGATCTGGTGGACTCACTAAACAGAGAACGTCCCTGGTCATCCCTCTGCCTTTGATCTGGTGGACTCACTAAACAGAGAACGTCCCTGGTCATCCCTCTGCCTTTGATCTGGTGGACTCACTAAACAGAGAACGTCCCTGGTCATCCCTACTGCCTCTGATCTGGTGGACTCACTAAACAGAGAACGTCCCTGGTCATCCCTACTGCCTCTGATCTGGTGGACTCACTAAACAGAGAACGTCCCTGGTCATCCCTCTGCCTCTGATCTGGTGGACTCACTAAACAGAGAACGTCCCTGGTCATCCCTACCGCCTCTGATCTGGTGGACTCACTAAACAGAGAACGTCCCTGGTCATCCCTCCGCCTCTGATCTGGTGGACTCACTAAACAGAGAACGTCCCTGGTCATCCCTCTGCCTTTGATCTGGTGGACTCACTAAACAGAGAACGTCCCTGGTCATCCCTCTGCCTTTGATCTGGTGGACTCACTAAACAGAGAACGTCCCTGGTCATCCCTCTGCCTCTGATCTGGTGGACTCACTAAACAGTGAGTCTGCCAATGTGTCCCTGGCTATCCGTAAATTATTATTATTATTTTTTAAATAATGCCATCTGGTTTGCTTTATATAAGGAATTAGAAATGATTATGCTTTTACTTTTGATACTTAAGTATATTTTAGCAATTACATTTACTTTTGATACTTACAGTAAGTATATTTAAAACCAAATACTTTTAGACTTTTACTCAAGTAGTATTTTACTGGGTGACTTTCAATTTACTTGAGTCATTTTCTATTAAGGTATCTTTACTTTTACTCAAGTATGACAATTGGGTACTTTTTCCACCACTAGTGGCAGGTGAAGGATAGAGAGAGATGCTTGGAGAGAACAGTTTCTCTGAGACTCTGGGTTTGAGTGTAGCTACCTTGGCTTTGATTACGGTGCAGTGTAAGGAGCTGGTGGCTCGCTCATACAGCAGGTCAAACTCCAATGTCCCCAAGGCGGCTGAAAGACAGTAACAGAAATACAACTTTAATGTATGTTTCCTTTATCCCACAAATCTATGTTATGGTTCTGGTCTCCACCCCATTAATTCACTTCATTACTCAACCACGTTACTTCATTTTTTGTACACCCTGATACTTTATCCTTGTTGCTCCGTTACGCCACCATGTTACTCCATCCGTGTTACTCTACTCTGTCACTTCACTCTGTTACTCCACTCTGTTACTCCACTCTGTTACTCCACTCTGTTACTCCACTCTGTTACTCCACTCTGTAATTTCGCCCTGTTAACTCCATCATGTTACTCCACCCCGTTGTTCCACTCTGTTGCTTTACCCTATTACTTCCTTCTGTTATTCCCCTCTGTTACGTCACCCTGTTAGTCCACCCCATTACTCCACTCAATTACCCTACCCTCTTACTCAACTCTGTTACTCCACTGTGTTTCTACACCCACTTACTCCACCCTGTGCGACCCACTTACTCCACCCTGGGTTTGTACTGCATTACTCTACCCTGTTGCTCCACTCTGATACTCCACTCCATAACCCTTCCACTCACTGCTGTCATCGCTGTCACAGCTGTCAATCTCGATTGATGTGTCCATGCTACCCATGGCCGACAACGTGCCCCCTCCGCCGTCTCCCATTGCCCCCGCCAACAGTGGGGACAACAGGCCACCGCCGCCCCCTCCTCCTCCCCCTACTGCCCCTCCTCCGCTGCTGGGGCTGAGCGTGGCGGGAAACCCAGATGGATTGGCTGGATTCAACTCAGAGATGGAGGAAGTGGGCGAGAGGCGGGGAAAGTAGGCAGAGATCTGTCGTATGGGGCGGATTGGCCCGGGACAGACGTCAATGGCCATGTGTTCCTGGATGGAGATGGTCAGGCGCTTGTTTCCCTTTCGCACAGTCATAGGGCTGGAGGGGGAAAGAAACAGTTGTTATAGTCAGGGAATAGACACAAATCATGATATTGACCTTGAGGATATATTCAGTTGTGGTACTTAGTCTGTGATGACATCTGATCCTTTTTTCCCATCTAACCACTTTGTGTTTTCCAACTCAGTCCCGGGGTTGTACGTATCAAGCGATTCAGTGTAAGTTTCCACATTTTGTTGTGTTACAAAGTGGGATTAAAATGGATTTAATTGTCATTTTTTGTCAACGATCTATACAAAATACTGACATTAACGTTTGTAAAAAAAATATATGAAAAATAAAACACATACAGTATATATTCATTAGATAAGTATTCATGTTAGATACGCATTCATGAGTCAATACACTTTTGGCGGTGATTACAGCAGTGAGTCTTAGTGATTTCTACACCTGGATTGCGCAACATCTGCTCATTATTCTTTTCAAAATTATTCAAGCTCTGCCAAATTTGGTTGTTGATCAATGCTAGACAACCATTTTCAGGTCTTGCCATAGATTTCAAGCAGATTTAGGTCAAAACTGTAACTTGGCCACTCAGGAACAATCACCGTCTTCTTGGTAAGCAACTCCAGTGTTGATTTGGCCTTGTGTTTCAGGTTATTGTCCTGCTGAAAGGTGAACTAATCTTCCAGTGTCTGGTGGAAAGCAGACGGAACCAGATTTTCCTCTAGGATTTTGCCCGTGCTCAAATCCATTCCGTTTCTTTTTTATCCTGAAAAACGATTACAAGCATACCCATAACATGATGCAGCCACCACTATGCTTGAAAATATGGAGAGTGGTACTCAGTAATGTGTTGCATTGGATTTGCTCCAAACATAACACTTTTTCTATTCAGGACAAAATGTTTATTGTTTTGCAAAACAATGTGCAGTATTACTTTCGTGCCTTGTTACAAACAAGATGCATGTTGTGGAATAATTGTGATTTGTACAGGCTTCCTTCTTTTCACTCAGTCAATTAGGTTAATATTGTGGAGTAAGAACAAAGTTGTGGATCCATCCTCAGTTTTTTCCTATCACGGGCATTAAACTCTAACTGTTTTCACCTTTGGCCTCACAGCGAAATCCCTGGGCAGTTTCCTTCCTCTCCGGCAACTGAGTTAGGAAGGATGCGTGTATCTTTGCAGTGACTGGGTGTATTGATACACCATCCAAAGTGTATTTAATAAGAACATACGCACACCCAGGTACTTTCCGCAGGAGCTGGAGTTGTAGGCAAACTCATGGAAAACACTGCTGCTCATGCTCCCAGGTGAAATTTATTAACAACGTTTCGACCCTTAGGTCTTCATCAGGCATCCATATTCCCGGTGGGGGTGGAAGGTCCTATATATGTATAGGGGCAGTACTCAGTGACATCACTTCCTGAAACAGGAGGTAAATTCTTGAAAAAATATATTTTCACAATATTAACATTCAATGTATCAAAATATATGATCATACACAGGGAATGTGATCAATATTTACAGTAATATACATGCAATATTCAATTAGGATTTTTTTTAAAACAACTATTTAGACATATTGAAACTATACAAACAGTTCCAAGTCAAACTCCTCGTTAAGGCCAAGAGGAGACAGCGTGTTGAGCCTGTAGATTCAGAAAGATTCCCTTTGAAGAAGTTTCTTCTCAATGTGTGACATCTGGACCATTTCTATTCCAATTTATCTCAGAGAGCTAATAGGATGTCCAGCTTGTACAAAATGAGAAGTAACTGGATTTTTGTCTCACCTGTCCGTATATTGCTGCGGTGCTCACTGATCCGTGTCTTAAAGCTTCCACTGGTTTTCCCTATGTAAGACAGACCACAAGGACATTTCAACATGTAAATAATATTGGTGGAAATTCAGGTAATCAGGCCCTTGATCTTAAATCTTTGTCCTGTGGGTAAATTACATTTGTAATTACCCTCCAGAACCTTGTCCAAAAACGTTTCCCTTTTCTCTGGTGGGTAATCAGATTTAACCACAATATTTCTCACGTTGGGGGTCTTTTAAAATCCATGCGTGGGGGATATTTAAAAATGGGTTTCAATTGAGGGTCAGAATCAATAATGTACCCGTGTTTCCTGATTACTGTCCTTAAATGTCTTCCCCAATGGTGAGTATTGGGTAAAGCATGATGGGACATGGTCTGCTTTTTCTTTTACTTTTGTGTTAAACCTTCAAAACAATCATTGGCATGTTTTACCCAATTGTCTTTTGTACCCCCTTTCCTTAAATCTTTGTGTGAGGTCCCGTCGTCTGTTTCTGATAAGAAGCATCAGAGCTGCATATTCTTCTGACACGACTGAATTGACTTATAGGGAGACTTTTAAAAAGTGGACATGGAAGAAAGCTGTTACCTCTAAGGAGGGTATTTCTGTCTGTAGGTTTCCTATAGAAATCTGTAGAGGGAGGGTTTGTCCTTAATAACCATCACATCAAGAAAACTGATTTGTGATAGGTCATAGTTAATGGTGAAGTGAAGGTGTTAATTCATAGTCTTTAGGTAAGTGTCACACCCTGATCTGTTTCACCTGTCTTTGTGATTGTCTCCACCCGCCTCCAGGTGTCGCCCATCTTCCCCATTATCCCCTGTGTTTTTAGACCTGTGTTCTCTGCTAGTCTGTTGCCAGTTCATCGTGTTTGTTTAAGCCAACTAGAGTTTTGTGTCTCAGCTCCTGCTTTTTCCAGTTTCTATTTTCTCGCCCTCCTGCTTTTGACCCTGTCCTGACTCTGAGCCCGCCTGTCTGACCACTCTGCCTGCCCCTGAGCCTGCCTGCCGACCTGTACCGTTGCCCACCTCTGGATTACCGACCTCTTTCTGACGCCGAGTCTGCCTGCCGCCAGGTACTGTTGCCCCACCTCTGGTTTACTGACCCCTGCCTGCCTTGACCTGTCTATTGCCTACCTTTGTTGGGATATTAAACTATTGTTTATTCGATGTGGTCTGCATCTGGGAATTCCAAAAGTTCTTCCTGGGCGCCTGTATAGATCACAAATGTCATCCAAATATCTCAGAATTAGGAGAATATTGGGGAGAAAAGGGTTAAGGTCTGGATTCAGCACCACCTGTTTTTCAAACATTCCTAGATATAGGAGAGCATAATTAGGAGCCATAGTGCTCCCCATCGCTGTCCCTTTTGGTCTGAAGGAAAAAGTCTCCCCTGAAAATAAAATAGTTGGAAGTTAGTACCAGTTCAGCCAAGTCCACAGTACAATTGGTGCTGGGTACAGCATTAGGGGGACGTTCATTGAGTTAGAACTTGAGGGCCCCTAGGCCGCCCTGATGGATGGGCCCCTAGGCCGGGGATGTTAGTATATAGACTGGTAACATCAAAAGTACACAATAGAATTTTCAGGTATATGATCCACAGATTTCCAAAAATGTATAAAATCAATAGTCTCTAGTATACGTGGGGAGGGAGATCGCCCAGAGTTTCACAAAATGGTCTACAAAGGTAGAGATATTATCTGTCAGAGATCCATTCACATCTACTCACAGTGGGCCTGCCTGGTATAGGTGGTGTCATGCTCTTGTGAATTTTGGGTAGAGAGTATTAATACAGGTGTGGTTGGGCAGTCAACTTTCATAAACTCATTTGGTCTTTGCAATTTCCCCTTCATTCATACATTTTGTCAGAGACTTGAATTGATTAGTTTGGTCCTTTATTTTTCAGATTCTTTCTCTGCTTTGGACATCTTGTGGAATACCTTGTTTTTTTTCTTAGCCAGGAGATTATGTACATCTTTCTTATCTAGGTGGCAATATGTTTCGAGGGTTGTCTTTTAGGTGGTAAAAATGTGCTTTTCCTCTTAAAATATGTATTTTCCCTTGTCATGTCCTCAGGTCGAGAGTCAGGTTCATTGTCATTCAGGTTATCAATGGGAAAAACATTAGCACTGTTTCCTGTCTGGTTACTAATATACATTTACATTTAAGTCATTTAGCAGACGCTCTTATCCAGAGCGACTTACAAATTGGTGCATTCACCTTATGACATCCAGTGGAACAGCCACTTTACAATAGTGCATCTAAATCTTTTAAGGGGGGTGAGAAGGATTACTTTATCCTATCCTAGGTATTCCTTAAAGAGGTGGGGTTTCAGGTGTCTCCGGAAGGTGGTGATTGACTCCGCTGTCCTGGCGTCGTGGGGGAGTTTGTTCCACCATTGGGGGGCCAGAGCAGCGAACAGTTTTGACTGGGCTGAGCGGGAACTGTACTTCCTCAGTGGTAGGAAGGCGAGCAGGCCAGAGGTGGATGAACGCAGTGCCCTTGTTTGGGTGTAGGGCCTGATCAGAGCCTGGAGGTACTGAGGTGCCGTTCCCCTCACAGCTCCGTAGGCAAGCACCATGGTCTTGTAGCGGATGCGAGCTTCAACTGGAAGCCAGTGGAGAGAGCGGAGGAGCAGAGTGACGTGAGAGAACTTGGGAAGGTTGAACACCAGACGGGCTGCAGCGTTCTGGATGAGTTGTAGGGGTTTAATGGCACAGGCAGGGAGCCCAGCCAACAGCGAGTTGCAGTAATCCAGACGGGAGATGACAAGTGCCTGGATTAGGACCTGCGCCGCTTCCTGTGTGAGGCAGGGTCGTACTCTGCGGATGTTGTAGAGCATGAACCTACAGGAACGGGCCACCGCCTTGATGTTAGTTGAGAACGACAGGGTGTTGTCCAGGATCACGCCAAGGTTCTTAGCGCTCTGGCAGGAGGACACAATGGAGTTGTCAACCGTGATGGCGAGATCATGGAACGGGCAGTCCTTCCCCGGGAGGAAGAGCAGCTCCGTCTTGCCGAGGTTCAGCTTGAGGTGGTGATCCGTCATCCACACTGATATGTCTGCCAGACATGCAGAGATGTGATTCGCCACCTGGTCATCAGAAGGGGGAAAGGAGAAGATTAATTGTGTGTCGTCTGCATAGCAATGATAGGAGAGACCATGTGAGGTTATGACAGAGCCAAGTGACTTGGTGTATAGCGAGAATAGGAGAGGGCCTAGAACCGAGCCCTGGGGGACACCAGTGGTGAGAGCGCGTGGTGAGGAGACAGATTCTCGCCACGCCACCTGGTAGGAGCGACTATAGTTCAATAGATTAACATTGGCAAGTGCATAGGGAACTTAGCCAATCTCAAACTGAGGAAACTTTTGAAAGTCTATAACTGTATCAAAGTCCTTGGCCTGAGATGTTGGGAAAATGATCCCTTACCTAGGGCAGATGAACATGTATCAGATACGGTAATAAACCTGTCCAACAGGTGTGTCTTTTGCTCCATGTGTGGTGTGGGGATTTTGGGTGTTACCGTCTTCGTACGTAGTCCTCTCCTGCATTTCTTGCGGGGACGCAGGGTTGGCGGTGGTCGTGATGACGGCCTATTCGAAGACGTTCCGGCTCTGGATTGGCCACTGGAGTCAGATGTGAGGGAGTTGGTTGATCGCCACATTAATGGCCCTCTAGGATTATGGCTGGGCTGGCATATACCATTCCAGCTTGCTTGTGGGGGAGTGCCAATTGGCACTCCAGTCTCCAGCCATCCCTCCAAAAATATACCTTCTACTCCTTGTAGTCCGCAGTATCACGCTCAAACCTTTTCCGCTTGTTTGTCTTTTTGAAGGTTTAACACAGTTGGAAAGCCTTCAACCAAAAGACAAAGAAAAATCAGAACATGTCCCATCATGCTTTACCCAATACTCACCATTGGGGAAGGCATTTAAGGAAGCACTGGTACATTATTGATATTGACCCTCAATTGAAACCTATTTTTAAATATCCCCCACATACAGTGGGGAGAACAAGTATTTGATACACTGCCGATTTTGCAGGTTTTCCCACTTACAAAGCATGTAGAGGTCTGTAATTTTTTATCATAGGTACACTTCAACTGTGAGAGACGGAATCTAAAACAAAAATCCAGAAAATCACATTGTATGATTTTTAAGTAATTCATTTGCATTTTATTGCATGACATAAGTATTTGATACATCAGAAAAGCAGAACCAAATATTTTGTACAGAAACCTTTGTTTGCAATTATAGAGATCATACGTTTCCTGTAGTTCTTGACCAGGTTTGCACACACTGCAGCAGGGATTTTGGCCCACACCTCCATACAGACCTTCTCCAGATCCTTCAGGTTTCGGGGCTGTCGCTGGGCAATACGGACTTTCAGCTCCCTCCAAAGATTTTCTATTGGGCTCAGGTCTGGAGACTGGCTAGGCCACTCCAGGACCTTGAGATGCTTTTACGGAGCCACTCCTTAGTTGCCCTGGCTGTGTGTTTTGGGTCGTTGTCATGCTGGAAGACCCAGCCACGACCCATCTTCAATACTGAGGGAAGGAGGTTGTTGGTCAAGATCTCGCGATACATGGCCCCATCCATCCTCCCCTCAATACGGTGCAGTCGTCCTGTCCTCCTTGCAGGAAAGCTTCCCCAAAGAATGATGTTTCCACCTCCATGCTTCACGGTTGGGATGGTGTTCTTGGGGTTGTACTCATCCTTCTTCTTCCTCCAAACACGGCGAGTGGAGTTTAGACCAAAAAGCTCTATTTTTGTCTCATCAGACCATATGACCTTCTCCCATTCCTCCTCTGGATCATCCAGATGGTCATTGGCAAACTTCAGACGGGCCTGGACATGCGCTGGCTTGAGCAGGGGGACCTTGGTGCGCTGCAGGATTTTAATCCATGATGGCGTAGTGTGTTACTAATGGTTTTCTTTGAGACTGTGGTCCCAGCTCTCTTCAGGTCATTGACCAGGTCCTGCCGTGTAGTTCTGGGCTGATCTCTCACCTTCCTCATAATCATTGATGCCACACAAGGTGAGATCTTGCATGGAGCCCCAGACCAAGGGTGATTGACCGTCATCTTGAACTTCTTCCTTTTTCTAATAATTGTGCCAACAGTTGTTGCCTTCTCACCAAGCTGCTTGCCTATTGTCCTGTAGCCCATCCCAGCCTTGTGCAGGTCTACAATTTTATCCCTGATGTCCTTACACAGCTCTCTGGTCTTTTTCATTGTGGAGAGGTTGGAGTCTGTTTGAGTGTGTGGACAGGTGTCTTTTATACAGGTAACGAGTTCAAACAGGTGCAGTTAATACAGGTAATGAGTGGAGAACAGGAGGGATCCTTAAAGAAAAACTAACAGGTCTGTGAGAGCCAGAATTCTTACTGGTTGGTAGGTGATCAAATACTTATGTCATGCATTTTCTGGAAAACCTGCAAAATCGGCAGTGTATCAAGTACTTGTTCTCCCCACTGTATGGGTTTTAAAAGACCCCCAAACGTGAGAGATATTCCGGTTAAATCTGATTACCCACCAGAGAAAAGGGAAAGGAAGGTAATTACAAATGTGGCCAATGTACTCAACGCAGCTTTATGTACAAATGCAACTCATTTAATTGAATTCCACTTTGATATTATGGTGTATTGTGTGTAGGCCAGTGACAAAAACATCTACATTTAATAAATGTCTAATTCAGGCTGTAACACAAGAAAATGTGGAAAAAGTCAGTGAATACTTTCTGAAGGCACTGTAAAAGGCGAAATTGATCCTGAATTATCAGTCCAGCCATGGGGCCAGGATTGGTAATTTACCTGTTTTACACAGTGCTTTCAAATATTCTGCACACATACAAGTATTTGATAAGTCCCTCAGTCGAACACAGATTTATCCACAAAGACCAGGGAGGTTTTACACTGCCTCACAAAGAAGGGCACCTATTGGTAGGTGGGTTGTGCCGTGGCGGAGATCTTTGTGGGCTATACTCAGCCTTGTCTCAGGATGGTAAGTTGGTGGTTGAAGATATCCCTCTAGTGGTGTGGGAGCTGTGCTTTGGCAGAGTGGGTGGGGTTATAACCTTCCTGTTTGGCCCTGTCCGGGGGTGTCCTCGGATGGGGCCACAGTGTCTCCTGACCCCTCCTGTCTCAGCCTCCAGTATTTTTGCTGCAGTAGTCTATGTGTCGCGGGGCTAGGGTCAGTTTGTTATATCTGGAGTACTTCTCCTGTCCTATTCGGTGTCCTGTGTGAATTTAAGTGTGCTCTCTCTAATTCTCTCTTTCTCTCTTTCTTTCTCTCTCTCGGAGGACCTGAACCCTAGGACCATGCCTCAGGACTACCTGACATGATGACTCCTTGCTGTCCCCAGTCCACCTGGCCGTACTGCTGCTCCAGTTTCAACTGGTCTGCCTTATTATTATTGGACCATGCTGGTCATTTATGAACATTTGAACATCTTGGCCATGTTCTGTTATAATCTCCACCCGGCACAGCCAGAAGAGGACTGGCCACCCCACATAGCCTGGTTCCTCTCTAGGTTCCTTCCTAGGTTTTGGCTTTTCTAGGGAGTTTTTCCTAGCCACCGTGCTTCTACACATGCATTGCTTGCTGTTTGGGGTTTTAGGCTGGGTTTCTATACTGCACTTTGACATATCAGCTGATGTACGAAGGGCTACCGTAATTGCTGGACTATTAAGCGCACCTGAATATAAACCGCACCCACTGAATTATTAAAAAATATGTATTTTGTACATAAATAAGCCGCACATGTCTATAAGCCTCAGATGCCTACCGGTACATTGAAACAAATGAACTTGGTCACTATCTTCCTCCTCCTGTGCACTGAAACCACTGAAGTCATCTCCTTCGGTGTCGGAGTTGAATAGCCTCAGAATTGCTTCATCCGATGTTGGATCGTTTTCATTGTCGCTCTCGTCACTTTCATCCGGAGGCAAATACCCCGCTGAGCTCATGCTGCCCCTTCAACACGCAGCAGTCCAGCCTTTCGAAACCCGTTGATGATAGTGGATTTTTTGACAATGCTCCACGCTGTCAGGACCCACTGGCAAACTTGACCAGAAGTTGCTCTTCGCATGCAGCCCGTTTTAGTGAAGGATTTCTCCCCACTTGTCATCCAAGCCTCCCACTGAACAAGGAGCGCCACCTTAAATGCACGATTTACACTGATGTCGAGTGGCTGCAAATACTTTGGACCATCTGCTTTTCTTCCCTCTGAAAGCTTTTCTTGTCTTTTTGCACTGAGTCAGTTCCTCACGCTGCTGTTTCCAACGTCTTATCATCGACTCATTAAGGCCAAGCTCCTGTGCAGCAGCTCTATTTCCTTTTCCAACAGCCAGATCGATCGCCTTCAACTTGAAAGCTGCATCATATGCATTTCTCCGTGTCTTTGCCATGATGAGGGTGACAAAATTACTACCGTAATCAGAATGATGGGAAGTTTGAGCGTGCTCGATTTACGTCACATTATGTGACGGTGCTCAGTTTTTTTGGCATCATGAATCTTGTGAAAGCGGGAAAAATCCATAAATTAGCCGCGTCATTGTATAAACCGCGAGGTTCAAAGTGTGGGAATAAAGTAGCGGCTTATAGTCCGGAAATTACGGTATATAAATACATTTGATTTGATTTGGTAAAAATATAAAAAGCAGACATGAATATCCCCTTGAGCATGTATCACTACACCTAATCACTACAAAGATACAGGTGTCCTTCTAAATTCAGTTGCCGGAGAGGAAGGAAACCACTCAGGGATTTCACCACAGGGCCAATGGTGACTTTAAAACAGTTATAGAAGAAAACTGAGGATGGATCAACAATATTGCAGTTACTCCAAAATACTAGGAAGGAAGTCTGTACAGAATAAAAAATATTCCAAAACATGGATCCTGTTCACAACAAGGCACTAAAGTACAACAGCAAAAAATGCATCAAAGCCATTCACGTTTTGTCCTAAATACAATGTGTGGTTTACTTGACACCTACATTACATGACCAAAAGTATACACCTGCTCGTAAAACATTTCATTCCAAAATCATGGGCATTAATATGGAGTTGGCCACCACTATGCTGCTATAACAGCCTCCACTCTCCTGGGAAGGCTTTCTACTAGATGTTGAAACGTTGCGCTGGGGACTTGCTTCCAGTCAGCCACAAGAGCATCAGTGCGGTCGGGCACTGATTACATTACATTTACATTTAAGTCATTTAGCAGACACTCTTATCCAGAGCGACTTACAAATTGGTGCATTCACCTTATGAGATCCAGTGGAACAGTCACTTTACAATAGTGCATCTAAATCTTAAAAGGGGGGTGAGAAGGATTACTTGGGCTATTAGGCCTGGCTTGCAGTTGGCATTCCAATTCATCCCAAAGGTGTTCGATGGGGTTGAGGTCAGGGCTCTGTGTAGGCCAGTCAAGTTCTTCCACACCAATCTCGACAAACCCTTTCTGTATGGACCTCGCTTTGTGCACGGGGGTAATGCTTTTGTCACGACTTCCGCCGAAGTTGGTGCCACTCCTTGTTCGGGTGGCGTTCGGCGGTCGACGTCACCGGCTTTCTAGCCTCCATCGATCTACATTTCTTTTTCCATTTGTTTTGTCTTCATTGTACACACCTGCTTTCCATTACGTTATAATTTATTCCGTATTTAACCCTCTGGTTCCATCATGGTTTTGTGCGTGTTTATTGTTGTCTCGTTAATGTGCTCTCGATATTCATTCTCCTTGATAGAAGACTGTTTGTTGAGTAAAGTTACAATTATTACTCATCTCTGTGTCCTGCGCCTGACTCCACCTTACCCAAAGCACCTAGACTATTTACAGTCTTGCTGAAACGGGAAAGGGCCTTCTCTGAACTGTTGCCACAAAGTTGGAAGCAAAGAACCGTCTAGAATGCCATTGTATGCTGTAGCATTAAGATTTTCCTTCACTGGAACTAAGGAGCTTAGCCATAAAAGAAGCCCCAGACCATTATTCCTCCTCCACCAAACCTTACAGTTGACACTATGCATTGAGGCAGGTAGCGTTCTCCTGGCATCAGCCAAACCCAGATTTATCTGTCGGACTGCCAGCTGGTGAAGCGTGATTCATCACTCCAGAAAACGCATTTCCAAATTTCAATGGCAGCGAGCTTTACATCACTCCAGCCTACACTTGGTGATGCGCTGACTTATCTTAGGCTTTTGTGTGGCTGTTAGGCCATGGAAACCCATTTCATGAAGCTGCCGACTAACAATTCTTGTGCTGACATTGCTTCCAAAGGCAGTTTGAAACTCAATCATGAGTGTTGCAACCAAGGACAGACAACTTTTATGTGCTTCAACACTCGGCGATCCTGTTCTGTGAGCTTGTGTGGCCTACCACTTTGAGGCTGAGCCGTTGTTGCTCCTAGATGTTTCCACTTCACAATAACAGCACTTATAGTTGACCGGGGCAGCTCTAGCAGGGCAACAATTGGACAAATTGACTTCCATCCTACGACGGTTGCCAGGTTGAAAATAACTGATCTTTTCAGTAAGGCCATTCTACTGCCAATGTTTTTGTCTATGGAGATTGCATGGCTGTGTGCTCAATTTTATACACCTGTCAGCAAGTGTCCACAAACTTTTGTATGTATAGTGTAGCTTCATAATGCCAGGTCGCAATTGTAAATGAGAACTTGTTCTCAACTTGCCTACCTGGTTAAATAAAGGTGAAATAAAATAAATAAAAAATAATTCATTATAGCGCAGTCATAATCATGTCATAATATGTCATAACAGCTGACATAATTTGTCATAACCTGTCATAATATGATCATAACACTGTCATGACCCATATATTTACAGTTGTTGTGACATACTGTATATTGTGTTATTTTATGTCTGGTTATGAGTGTCAAAACCCACATTTATTAAAATCATCTTTTTATCTGCCAGGAAGTTTCCTTTAGTTTGAACGTTAGTTTCTTAAATCCTTTGTTGTTGTAATTAATTCTTTTCCGGCGTTTTATTTCAATGTATTTTGAATAACTTCTAGAAAATACACTTCGTGACACTGTCATAAAGCATTATGACCATCGCGTGTGTCACTTTGCTGGGACTAAGAAAATGATAGTGATAATTTAATATTGTCAATTTCATAAAATGTTATTACATAAAAAATACTGTTGACAAATATGCTATGATGTAATGGAATGTTTTGCCTTCTGTGGTAGGTTTTACGTGTTTTGACACTTATGTGGTCCTTCTGTAGCTCAGTTGGTAGAGCATGGCGCTTGTAACGCCAGGGTAGTGGGTTCGATCCCCGGGACCACCCATACGTAGAATGTATGCACACATGACTGTAAGTTGCTTTGGATAAAAGCGTCTGCTAAATGGCATATATTATGTAGGTGTCATAACCAGCCGTAAAATAACGCAATATATCTCACAACAGGTCTAAATATAGAAGTCATGACAGTGTTATGACTATATTATGCCAGGTTATGACACGTTATGTCAGCTGTTATGACATATTTTGACATCATTATAACTGTGGCATAATGTTTTATGATGCTAGAAGTGAAGTAAATTGTTACCAAAAGGGTTGTTTTGGGCAAATCCAAAACAACACATTACTGAGTACCACTCTCCATATTTTTAAGCATAGTGGTGGCTACATCATGTTATGGGTATGCTTGTAATTGTTAAGGAATGGGGAGTTTTTCCCAGTATAAAAAAATAAACAGAATTGAGCTAAGCACAGGAAAAATCCTAGAGGAAAACCTGGTTCAGTCTGTTTCCACTTGCCACTGGGAGATGAATTCACTTTTCAGCAGGACAATAAATAACCTAAAACACAATTCCAAATCTACACTGGAGGGAGTTGCTTCCCAAGAAGACAGTGAATGTGTGGCCGAGTTACAGTTTTGACTTAATTCTGCTTGAAAATCTATGGCAAGACCTGAAATTGGTTGTCTAGCAAGGATCAGCAACCAATTTGACAGAGCTTCAATAATTATGAAAATAATATTGGGCAAATGCTGCACAATCCAGCTGTGGAAAGCTCTTAGAGACTTACCCAGAAATACTCACAGCTGTAAACACTGTCAAAGGTGCTTCCTTAATGTATTGACTCGGGGGTGTAAATACATACAGAACCAGTCAAAAGTTTCGATACACCTACTCTTTATTTATACTATTTTCTACATTGTAGAATAATAGGGAAGACATCAAAACTATGGAATAACACACGTGGAATCATGTAGTAGCCAAAAGAAAGTGTTAAAAAAATCCAAATATATTTGAGATTTTTCAAAGTAGCCACCCTTTGCCTTGATGGCAATCATCTCTGTGGCAATTAAGGACAGTGTAATAATACAATAAAAAGCTCTGACTTTGGTCTGGTAAAAGGTTTAACATTCAAGGTTTTTATCACATGTAACACAATGAATGTTATTTACATCTTATGTTACCCATGTGATATGTTGTATGTTGGGAAAACCTCTTGGTGCCTTAAGCAAATAATTAGTGAGCATAAGGTGTAATGAGGAAAATGACTCTGTCTGCCACTTCACACAGTGTCACCTTTACCCAGAGGAGGGAGCACTGAGAAAAAGATGTACCAAAGAGAACTCTTTTGGCACTTTACAACCATCGGGGCTTAAAGTGGAACTGCACCCATTGATTTGTCCTATTTTTATGGCTTGGCTCCTCAAGAAATGCAGGTGAGTTGCCTTGGGGGTGTGGTTAGATGTGGGTGTGTCTTCAGAACTTTGCCCACGGCTGTTTCCCCCCACTCAATCACAACAAACAACCCTCTTGCAGGTCGAGTTCAATAACTACAGTGAGATGACAGAGGAAGCTTTGAATAGGTCAGTAGCCTACAGAGCACGAGAAGAATGCAATTGCTGAATGTATGTACATATTCTAAACTAAGTGTTTTGATAACTTTCAGATGTAGTCACAGGTCGAATAAACAACCCTTTACATAATACAATAAAAGTAGTATTCTGCTAATAAAACAATGTGCACATTTCATCTTTCATCGTCATTCCCAGCTGATACAGATACTATGACTATCGGCATTTTTTTCTGTCGGTAATGGGGCTACCTTGGCAAAATACACAGGGGTTCTCCCTCCCCATATTGACCGATACCATTCAATTCAATAATCAAAAAGGCAATTGTGAAAAAGGCAATTGTGAACACACACACACAGTCACTGTTCTATTATCAATGGCAATTAGGTCATATCTAACACACAACAGGTACTATGTTGAAGTTTGAACAGGTCAGACTAAACCTACTAACCCCATCGACAACCGTTGGTGACCTGGCAAGATGTGCAGCTGGAGGTAAAGTCTGGAAGTAGGTGCAGTCAGTGAGTTTAATAGGAATGAACATGGAGTGTATTCAAAATCTAGAGTCTAAACATGAAAACAGGAAACAATACTACTCGTCCACCGAAACCCAACGATCATCTGGACCATACCCCTCCCAGTCTGGAGCCGACCCCCATGACGTCCAGGAGGGATCAGACAGCATAGGCGGAGCTTCCCTGGATGTCCAGGGGAGGGGTGTTGTGGGGGACCACATCAGCCAGGGAACCAGAAACCACCGGCCTGAGGGGGGTAATGTGGAAAGAGGGTGAGATCTGGTAGTTAGTGGGAAGCTGTAATTGGTATGTCTCTTCATTGACCCATTTCATGGTGGTTGGGACTAGCCATGACCTGACTGCATCTACCTTCCTTGCGGGCTAATCCGATATCCCAAGAAGGAGACGATGGCCTGATGGAACAGGAACTTCTCCACTTTGACGTACAGATCGTTCTCCAGGAGGCATTCCAGGACTACTTGGACGTGGGCAATGTGCTCCTCCAAGTTGGACGAGTAGATCAGGATGGCATCGATATACACGACCACCTGACGCCCAAGCATGTTCCAAAATACCTCATTCTCGAATGCCTGCCACACTGACAGAGCATTGGCTAATCCATAAGGCATCACCAAGTACTGGCAGTGCCCAGACATCAGGCTGAAGGCCGTCTTCCATTCCCCCTCCTGGATGCGGATCAAATTGTAGGCACTCCGCAGGTCCAGCTTTGAAACAAAGCGGGCCCCGCGGAGCTGTACAATGGCAGTCAGCAGTACTTGGTGGTGATGGCATTGAGACCTCTTTAGTTAATACATGGATTAAGACCCCCCTCCTTCTTGGCCATAAAGAAGAAACCTGCATTTAGCCAATGCTCTGTCAGTGTGGCAGGCATTCGTGAACGAGGTGTTTCGGGACACGTTGGGCATCAGGTGGTCGTGTATAGGGGAGGTGAATGGGCGGCTGAAACCCTGTTGGAGAGCATCCTGGATGTATTCCGCCATAGCCTTGATTTCAGCCACCGACAGGGGGTAGATGTGGCTGCGCAGAGGCGCCGAGTCTGTTAGCAGGTCAATGGCACAGTCCCAGGGGAGATGAGGGAGACAGGGTCTTGGAGAAAACCTACAATCCTGGTAAACCTCCGGGATGTCGGCCTGGAGGGCAACCACAGGACTCTCAACCAACGTGGAATGACAGGATAAGGGAAAGCAGTTTTCTTGGAGCAGGGGTCCCACGGTGATGGTGAGTGGTGCTGCGATGTGTGTGATTGTCCCAGATCCCAGTGGTCAGTTATCCAGCTCTTGAATCGGAAAAAGAGAGGAGAGCGGGTATGATGTTATGTTCAGGGAGGAGGCAAGAGCCTGGTCAATAAAATTCCCCGTGGCACCAGAGTGCACTAGAGCTGTAGGAACAACACGAGGGACAGCCAGCTAGTGAAATCGGTACTAAAAAGGCTTTGGTGGAGACTGATGACGATGGAATATTCACACCTACCCCAGGAGACGGATGATCACAGGGCCGTCAATCTGTTCTAGTGGCTCCCGGGTTTTGGGACGTAGCAGACACCGTTGAAGCTAGTGCCCTTCTTGACCACAGTAGGGACAGAGTGCCAGCTATCTCTGATGGCGTTGCCCAGCTGCGGAGAGGCATGTGGCCTCTACCTCCATGGGTTCAGACTCTGACTCAGATCGGTCAATGAAGGAGGGAGAGAGGCGATGGGAGTGCAGACGCTTACGAAGGAGGTTATACATGCGGATGGCCATTGTGATGAGTGAGTCCAATGAGAGGGTGTCGTCTCGGCATGCCAACTCCCTCTGTACCTCCTCGCGCAATCCTCTTCTGAATAAGGTGCACAGCACCGGCTCATTCCATCCGATGGATGCTGCTACTGTACGGAAGATGAGGGCGTACTTCCGCAGTGGTCTGGTCCTCCTGCCGTTGTTGGAGAAGGCGCTCACTCCCCTCTCTGCCCTCCGGTGGATGATTGAAGACTCCTATGAACAGAGACATGAACCTCAGGCACTGAGGAGTGTCTTCCGTCTGGCCACTCTACCATAAAGGCCTGATTGGTGGAGCGCTGCAGCGATGGTTGTCCTTCTGGAAGGTTCTCCCATCTCCACAGAGGAACAATGGAGCTCTGTCAGAGTAACCATCGGGTTCTTGGTCACCTCCCTGACCAAGGCCCTTCAACCCCAATTGCTCAGATTGGCTGGGCGGCCAGCTCTAGGAAAAGTCTTGGTGGATCCAAACTTCTTCCATTTAAGAATGATGGAGGCCACTGTGTTCTTGGGGACCTTCAATGCTGCAGAAAGGTTTTGGTACCCTTTCCCAGATCTGTGCCTCGATAACAATCCTGTTTCGGAGCTCTACGGACAATTCCTTCAACCTGGTTTTTGCTCTGACATGCACTGTCAACTGTGGGACCTTATATAGACAGGAGTGTGCCTTTCCAAATCATGTCCAATAAATTGAATTCACCACAGGTGGACTCGAATCAAGTTGTAGAAATATCTCAAGGATGATGAATGGAAACAGGATGCACCTGAGCTCAATTTAGAGTCTCATAGTAAATGGTCAGAATACTTATGTAAATCAGGAATTTCTGGTTTTTATTTGTAATACATTCGCATTATAGGGTATTGGGTGAAGATTGATGAGAATTTAAAAAAAAATGTAATCCACTTTAGAATAAGGCTATAACGTAACAAAATGTGGAAAATGTCAAGGGGTCTGAAAGCTTTTCAGAATGCACTGTATGTTCCGGGTCGTCTCTGGAGATAACACCAATGAATATTCAGACTCAATCACTGCATCAAAAAAATGCATAGACGTGATACCAATAATGTCTTTCAAAATGCTCCTGAATCAAAAACCGTGGATTGATAGCAGCCTTGTAAGAACTGAAAGAGAGAGATACTGCTTATGAACAGGGCAAGGTGGCCGGGGACAATAGTTTGGTTAAATACGACCTACGCAGATTGATCAAGATTGCGAAACAAAAGCATTGGGACAAAGTGGATGAGCATTTCAGAGGGTCGGACACACAGAGGGTCGGGCTCCTAATGAACAAAAAGAAAGACAGTCACATCGCGGTCACCAATGCAACGCAACCCTACCGGAGGAGCTAAACACCTTTTTCTCATGATTCGAGCACAATGACCCTGAGCTGCCGAGGAGTGCCCTCGATGACAATGTGGGCTACACACTCACAGTCTCCACTGAGGCCATATGTAAAGTCCTTCAAAGGCGCTAACCCTTGCAAGGTTGCTGGCCCAGACAGCATCCCTAGCTGTGCCCTCAGAGCATGTGTAGACTAGCTGGCTGTTCTCTGACATGTTCAATCTCTCCCTAGCACAGGACGCTATATCCACCTGCTTCTAGATTCCCTGTGCACAACAAAGGGAAAGTAACTGAACTGAATGACTACCTCCCAGTAGAACTGACTTCCGTCATCATGAAGAGCTTCAAGAGGCTAGTCAAAGACCATATCAACTCCTCCCTCCCGACCCTCTCCAATTCGCCTACCGCTCTGACAGATCCACGGACGACACAATTACCATTTCACTGCCCTCACCCACCTGGACAAAAGGAATGCATATGCGAGGATGCTGTTCATCAACTACAGCTCGGTCTACAATACCATAGTGCCATATAAGCTCATTACAAAGCTCACGGCCCTGGGTCTGAACTCCCTATGCAACTGGGTTCTGGACTTCCTGACGGGCTGCCCCCAGGTGGTGAAGGTTGGCAACATTTCCTCCTCAACACTGATTCTCAACATGGGGGCACCAGAAGGGTGCGTCCTCAGTCCCCTTCTTTATTCCCTGTATACCCACGACTGGGTGGCCTCACAAAGTTCACACAGTTCCAATTCACTGACAACACAATAGTAATAAGCCTGATTACCTACACGGAGGACGTAGGCACTCTGACAGCGTGATGCCAGGTAAACAATCTATCCCTCAACGTTATCAAAACAAAGGCGCTTATTGTGGACTTCAGGAGGAACCAGGCTGGACACGTACCCCATCCTCATCAACAAGGCTTCCAAACTGGAAGATTGGCTAATAGCTTCCCTCCTCATACCATCAGGTTGCTGTATAGCCACCACTGGTCAGCTAACACCTTCCCCCTCCTCCTCCTACTCACCCTATGGACATGAATTTCAATCTGAATGTCTGATTGCTTTGATGCACATTGGCTATATGTGGCCTCTGTCATTGTGTGTTTTTGTATGCTCTGATGAAGGTCTGATCATCGAAAGATCCTTTTCATCTCAGCCTTTCTTATCCTGGCCATGCATTTGCCAAGTAGCCTATCCATTAAATGTTTCTAAATGGTCTACTCATGAGGCTTTTGCATTATTTACAATTGACATAGGCCTACAGTACCTGCAGTACATACTCCATTCGGCTTGAATCCATCCCCATTTCCAAAGAGCGTCTCTTGTCCGGTTGCCAAAGACATGCTCAAAATGTTCAGTACTATAATGCCATATCAAAGGTAGGCTATATCTTGCTTATTGAGAATGTGCCTCACATACAATACAATTTACAGGAGCCTAGTATTTTTTGTGAGGAGAAAAGGCCTATACTCATTGAAGCTAATTACAACAATATTGCCTGTTTTTATTTTTTATTGTTGCTATCACTGGTTACCTTAGCCTATGCTATTTAATAAACAGTAGTATCAATACAAATGAACCTGGGTCGCTCCTCTTTTCAGTTCGCTGCAGCTAGCGACTGGAACGAGCTGCAAAAAACTCTCAAACTGGACAGTTTTATCTCCATCTCTTCATTCAAAGACACAATCCTGGACACTCTTACTGACACTTGTGGCTGCTTTGCATCTCTACCTTCTTGCCCTTTGTGCTGTTGTCTGTGCCCAATAATGTTTGTACAGTGTTTTGTGCTGCTACCATGTTGTGCTGCTGCCATGTTGTGTTGCTACCATGCTCTTGTCATGTTGTGTTGCTACCATGCTGTTGTCATGTTGTGTTGCTACTATGCTGCGTTCTCATGTGTTGCTGCCATGCTATGTTGTTGTCTTATGTCTCTCTTGATGTTGTGGTGTCTCTCTTATCATTGATGTGTGTTGTTTAAAAAAAAAAAGATCTCCGCCCCGTCCCCGCAGGAGGCCTTTTGGTAGGCCGTCATTGTAAATTAGAATTAGTTCTTAACTGACTTGCCTAGTTAAGTCAAGGATGAACCTACACAACTTGAGACAAATGTATGCAGTATTAAGCCATGGCCAAGCCCTCTTCACACCTACAAATGGTTTATTCATTAGAATCCAGACCCTTTGCCCTTCCGCTAGCTACTGTTCTCATAATAATGGCTTTGAAACAGCAAAAAAAAATTAGATTTGCCATTGTGTTAGGTTTGTGAAAATAGAGCCCTTATACTTAGAATTATTCTTATACTTGAACTTATTAATTGTCTTATCTTATACTTGTGATGAGCACCCCCCCCCCCCCAAAAAAAGTCTATAATTGCTCCCTTAAAATTTCATCCTGAATAAAAGTCTGTCATTGGACTGATTCGGAAAAAAAAACATCAGCATATTATAGAAACAAATTACTGGTCTGAAGACAGTCAGGCCGGGGAACTAAAACGCCAAATACTCATTATCCCGGTCTGATAGCAGTGTCAGACCGGGAGCCACTTCAAACATGCACATTATCTTAACATGCAGCACACTGCCTCACCAAGCGTATTGAAGAGTTGGCTAATTATAAAAACGTCTGCTTTATGGAGGACGACAATTCTAACATTGTGGCTGTAGACGTCTCAGTGGTTCTTGTACTGAGTGGTTCATATTGGTTTCATCCCAGATGGCACCCTATTCCCTACATTGGGCTCTGGTCAAAAGCATTGCACTATATAGGGAATACGGTGGCATTTGGGACGTTTACAGTGTCTGGGCTCTGGTCAAAAATAGTGCACTATAGGGAATAGGGTACCATTTGGGACTCACACAGAGCACGGGTGTCTGTGGTGGCTGGTGATGTCCCACTGGGCACACCACATCTTTTCAGTGTGGATAAATGTTTGGTTGATATTTTTGGTCGATGACAACCTGTACACTGAGTGTACAAAACATGACATAGACAGAAACTATGTGCTGTGCCCAGTGGGATATCAACAGCCACCACAGATGCCCATGCCCTGTTGTGCAGGCGAAAGCTATGACTCCTTACTGATGTCACCTGTTAAATCCACTTCAATCTGTGTAGATGAAGGGGAGGAGACAGGCTAAAGAAGGATTTTTAAGCCTTGAGACATGGATTGTGTATGTGTGCCATTCAGAGAGTGAAGTGCCTTTGAACGGGGTATGGTAGCAGGTGCCAGGTGCACCGGTTTATGTCAAGAACTGCAACACTGCTGTGTTTTTCACACTTTCCCGTGTGTATCAAGAATGGTCCACCATCCAAAGGACAACCAGCCAACTTGACAACTGTGGGACGCATTGGCGTCAACATGGGGGTGCAATTCGATATCAGGAAGATGTTCTTAATGTTTTGTACACTTAGTGTATGATGATTGTTTGTGAGTGGGTGTGCGTGTGTGTAGAGTCAGTATAAATGTATGTGCATATCATATGTGTGAGCAAATGATGAAGTGAGTGTTTGTGTGTGTTGAAGTGTCAGTGTGCGTGAGTGTGTAGGGCCCTGTGAGTGTGCATAGCGAGGGTCAAGGGTCAACTCAGGGTCAACTCAGATAGTCTGTTGAGCAATTTTGTTAGCTATTTAACACTCTTATGGCTTGGGGATAGAAGCTGTTCAGGAGCCTGTTGGTGTCAGACTTGATGCACTGGTACTGCGTGCCGTGCGGAAGCAGAGACTCTATAGCTTGGGTGGATGGAGTCTTTAACGATTTATAGAGGTCCTTGATGGCAGGGAGCTCGGCCCCAGTAATGTACCATCCTCTGTAGCGCTAATGCGATCTAGGGCAGTGCTATTGCCATACAAAGCAGTGATGCAGCCAATCAAGATGCTCTCAGTGGTATGGCTGTAGAACGTTTTGACGATTTAAGGGCCCATGCCAAAACCTTTCAACCTCCTGAGGGGGAAGAGGACCTGTCACGCTTTCTTCATGATTGTGCGCTTGTAAGTGTACCATTTTATGTCTGTGATTTGGACACTGAGGAATTTGAAGCTCTCGACACACGCTACACTGCCACCCCGTCGATGTGAATGGGGGGCGTGTTCGCCCTCCCGTTTCCTGTAGTCCACAATCAGCTCCTTAGCCTTACTGACGTTGAGCGAGAGGTTGTTCCTGCACTGCCAGGTCACTGACTTCCTCCCTGTAGGCTGTCTCATCATCACCGGTGATCAGGCCTACCACCGTTGTGTAGTCAGCAAACTAGATGATGGTGTTGGAGTCGTTCATGGTCACGCAGTCGTGGCCATGGTGTTGTGCTGTGTTCAGTAATATGTATCAGGCACGTTGTGTGTGAACGGAGGTGTGAGGATGGGATGGGTGAGTTTTGTACGAGTTGTGAACATGTTGATCTGAAGTAAAGACGATCAGTTTAATTGCACAACAAGCCTCTGTGTATTTGTAACACAGGGAGTATAGGAGAGGACTAAGCATATACCCCTGTTGAGGGTCAGTGTGGCGGAGGTGATATTGCCTACCCTCACCACCTGGGGTCGGCCCGTCAGGAAGTCCAGGACACAGTTGCAGAGGGAGGTGTTCAGTCCCAGGGTCCTGAGCTTGGAGGGGATAATGGTGTTGAACACTGAGCATTGAACAGAAATCTCACCTAGGTATCCCTCTTATCTAGGTGGGTGAGGGCAGTAAGGAGTGCAATTGAGATTGCGTTGTCTGTGGATCTGTTAAGGCAGTACACAAATTGGAGTGGGTCTAGGGTGTCTGGGATGAGGGAGTTTATGTGTGCCATAACCAGCCTCTCAAAGCCTTTCATAGGGTGATTGTCATTGTGGCATGATGTCTTAGAGTTCTTGGGAACATTAGGGGAATGTGACACACACTAAAGAAATGTTCAGTAGTGTCGACACACTTTGGGTCACTGATCAATGTCTTTGAGAGTGCTTAAAAAAGTAATGAGGGTCATTGGTCATGTTGAGCCCAAGCTCTCTGCAGCGAATTGGGTGGAAGGAGGCAGAACTCATCTAGGTTTCTCTGACCTGGGATCAAACAAACATCTCCCACGCTGACACCAGGTAGATCACCTCCACATTGACCAAAGGATACAGACCATTAGGCATCAAACAGAAAAGACGACAACCTGAACTTAATAATAAGAAACATTCATTTTCCGTTTTAAAACATTTTCCTTTGCGTGCCCTAATGAACATGACCCTGACACAGACCTAGGTCATGGTCATTAGGAGTCTAGTTATGTGTGCTTCAATGGGATGTAATTCCCTTTCTATGCACTTTTTTCTCCACACGTATTCTGACCTTGAACTTAAGCATGAGAATGACATGCTATTCATCCGCTATCCATTTTGGATGGATATCAAAGAAATGAACGTGTGGCGGAGGTGTGTCTACAGATACACCGTATTCTGACCATGAATAAGGTTGATCGAACCTGCCGGTTCCAGGTAGAAAAAGCATCTAATTTATTTTTTTTCAGATATAATCTCCAGGCACTGTAATTTATAAATTCATAGGAGAGATTGATGAGAGCTAGGTAAATTAGCAATCTGTTTGGAGAACTGGATTGTAAATACACTATTGGATTTGACATTTTGAACATTGAGATATTAAAGACATGATTGATCCGACGCATAGTACATCAAGGAGGGAAAAAGACTGGGTCTCTGTAGCAAGACAGATAGCTGTGGACTGTGTTGGGTGACAAGAGGAGAGCAATGTATTAATACAGGGGAGACTGATGGACATCTGTGGATTAGATGAAGGAGGGGTTGAGGTCAGGAGGTGTGGACAGATTCTCTTAAGGGAGTAATTAATGCTTGGTATCCTGTTACCCTCTTTACTCTCTTCCTGTAGAACCATAACATGTAAGGACTGGAGAGAAGGAGAAGTGTCTTAAGTGGGATATATATCTGGATGGGAGAAATGTTACGTTGTCTGAATACAGCTCTACAGAATCTTTGGGAAGAATTCAACTTGGTTAAAGCTTCTCTAGTGTCCGTAAGTTATTTACTCTGAAAAAGAAGAACCTAACAACACATAGCAATTGTTTTAGATACATTTTCCTCATGATCCCTAGAGACGCATGTGATATCAGTCAAATTGAAGCAAATTGAAAATCATATCAACATGACATGTATTGCGGCGACTTTTAAACAGTGAAGTAGGCTATAAATAGCTGTGCCGTTATTCCGAATTTTAATTGGATGCCCTCATCATTTGCAGGGATGAAGTTTCTCAATTTTATTCTACAATTTTTACAATGTTAAATATTAGCCACTATCGAGACCCACTGTCAGTAATACCCACATGAATTTATAACTGTCATTTTAGTGTTTTTTTCCTTCAATTTGTAGCCTAAATTTAGCGTTATTCCATTCCAATCCATTCACCTGTCTTTCCTCGTCTGTGTAAATGTTCCCAATGGTCGCTAGCAATAGTGTTTCATATTAGGCTAAAGTTGTGCAATAACCTGAGACATGTAGCCTATTTGAATCATTATGGAGCTTAGTGCCAGTTCACAACGACTGGACCGTTGCCATACAGTTCCATGATTAGTGAGGATTAGGGTAGATTTATAGGACTGTTGTTCAACCCCTATTGTACATTTATTTCCACCTTCCAATATTTTATGCATCGAATTTGAATACGGTAAATCTCTGGATGACTCAAACACTGTTCTTATGATTCATACATACTTACCTAACCCTACAATTTGCCTAAATAATCTACAAGATCAGAGTATTTTTTTGTCTACCAGTTGGTGCTGAAACAGAGATGAATATGCATAAACAGTTGAAGTCGGAAGTACATACACTGAGGTTGGAGTCATTAAAACTTGTTTTTCAACCACTCTACACATTTCTTGTCAACACACTATAGTTTTGGCAAGTCGGTTAGGACATCTACTTTGTGCATGACACAAGTAGATTATTTCACTTATAATTCACTTTATCACAATTCCAGTGGGTCAGAAGTTTACACACACTAAATTGACTGTGCCTTTATAAATCTTGGAAGATTCCAGAAAAGGATGTCATGGCTTTAGAAGCTTCTGATAGGCTAATTGACATAATTTGAGTCAATTGGAGGTGTACCTGTGGATGTATTTCAAGGCTTACCTTCAAACTCAGTGCCTCTTTGCTTGACATCATGGGAAAATCAAAAGAAATCAGCCAAGAACTCAGAAAAACAATTGTAGACCTCCACAAGTCTGGTTCATCCTTGTGAGCAAACACCCAAACTTTATTTAACTCTTTGCAAACTGGAAACCATTTATCCGGAGGCTGCATTCATTGTTGCTGGGGATTTTAACAAGGCTAATCTGAAAACAAGACTCCCTAAATTTTATCAGCATATCGATTGCGCAACCAGGGGTGGAAAAACCTTGGATCATTGTTACTCTAACTTCCGCGACGCATATAAGGCCCTGCCCCGCCCCCCTTTTGGAAAAGCTGACCACGACTCCATTTTGTTGATCCCTGCCTACAGACAGAAACTAAAACAAGAGGCTCCCACGCTGAGGTCTGTCCAACGCTGGTCCGACCAAGCTGACTCCATACTCCAAGACTGCTTCCATCACGTGGACTGGGATATGTTTCGTATTGCGTCAGTTAACAATATTGACGATGATTCGGTGTGCGAGTTCATTAGAAAGTGCGTTGAAGAGGTCATTCCCATAGCAACGATTAAAACATTCCCTAACCAGAAACCGTGGATTGATGGCAGCATTCGCGTGAAACTGAAAGCGCGAACCACTGCTTTTAATCAGGGCAAGGTGTCTGGTAACATGACCGAATACAAACAGTGCAGCTATTCCCTCCGCAAGGCTATCAAACAAGCTAAGCGTCAGTACAGAGACAAAGTAGAATCTCAATTCAACGGCTCAGACACAAGAGGCATGTGGCAGGGTCTACAGTCAATCACGGACTACAGGAAGAAATCCAGCCCCGTCACGGACCAGGATGTCTTGGACCAGGATGTCAGCCAGGTCTGAGTCCTCATTACCCTTCAGCCCTCCCCTATAAACTCAAACACAGAGTGTCACCCCCCTTTTCTCTCCCCCCTCTCCGGGCTCAAAGACCCTGGTGGAGCTAGCTTGATGTTCCGTGGTGTCACATAGAAGTTTTAATCAGGGCCAGACAATCAGTCAAACTTTCTCTCTCATATTCAGTACTCTTTTTCCTTCAATGTCCCTTGATAGGTCCTCAGAGACAATCCTACAGGTGGAGCTCCATTTAAAAGAGGGTTATCCATGTCATACATTTTTTTATTTTCACGTGAACTAATGGGAGTTAAAGGGATAGCTCACCCAAATTACCCTGTTAGCAGTCTATGGACAAGCTATGACAGCAATCGATGCTTTGGTTTAGTTTCACAGGCACTGTTTCCAAATGCTAATATTTTAGCGTTTGTGGCACAAATCTCATTCAAGTCATGGGACAGATATTAGCATTTTTCGCACATCATGTCCAAATCATCCGAAAGTATAAAAAAAATGGATTGGGAAGCTCAACAAAGTCCCTTGTAGTTGATTTGAACATGATGCGTGAAAAATGCTAATATCGGCTTCATGACTTGAATGGTATTCAAGCCACAAATCCTAAAACATTAGCATTTGGAAACATTATCAGGGAAGCGCATTATAGTAGCTTGGAAACAGAATGACATTTCTAAAGAAGGCACATTTTAGTAGGAAATCCATTTGTCATCATTGTGATGTCGCCAGGTTGACTCTCGATGTACTATAACATTAGCTAGCTAACTAAGAATGAGGGGAGTCAACTGAATTTTAGTTTGCTAATGTAAGCATTGCTAACTATTTTTTAAACTTTTAAACTTTTAAACTTTGCTAGCTAATGACAACATTACCATTTCTCTAAAGTTAATTTGACCACATGATAATGATAGCAAAGTTGTTTCCTACTAATTTGTTTGCCTTATTAAGCATTGTCATAGTATTCCAAGGCAAATATAGTGTAATTTCAATTAAACAGTCATTAACCCCGTTCAGCATGACTGAACACCAGTGAACTTCCGATGACCACTATGGTCAGCGTCATTTTTAGAACATTCATAAAAATGGCGTGACGACTGAGTGACGGAGGTGCAACCCATGAATACAGTTTCTACTTTAGAACACTGTTTCCCAACTCCTCGAATACCCCCAACAGCACACATTTCTGAACATGCACACCTGATTCAACTCATTGAGGGTGCCAAAAAATAACTTTTTTGCCCGCTTCGAGGACAATACAGTGCCACTGACACGGCCTGCAACGGAAACGTGCGGTCTCTCCTTCACTGCAGCCGAGGTGCGTAAGACATTTAAACGTGTTAACCCTCGCAAGGCTGCAGGCCCAGACGGCATCCCCAGCCACGCCCTCAGAGCATGCGCAGACCAGCTGGCCGGTGTGTTTACGGACATATTCAATCAATCCCTATACCAGTCTGCTGTTCCCACATGCTTCAAGAGGGCCACCATTGTTCCTGTTCCCAAGAAAGCTAAGGTAACTGAGCTAAACGACTACCGCCCCGTAGCACTCACTTCCGTCATCATGAAGTACTTTGAGAGACTAGTCAAGGACCATATCACCTCCACCCTATCTGACACCCTAGACCCACTCCAATTTGCTTACCGCCCAAATAACTGTCACAGACGATGCAATCTCAACCACACTGCACACTGCCCTAACCCATCTGGACAAGAGCAATACCTATGTGAGAATGCTGTTCATCGACTAAGCTCGTCATCAAGCTCGAGACCCTGGGTCTCGACCCCGCCCTGTGCAACTGGGTACTGGACTTCCTGACGGGCCGCCCCCAGGTGGTGAGGGTAGGCAACAACATCTCCTCCCCGCTGATCCTCAACACTGGGGCCCCACAAGGGTGCGTTCTGAGCCCTCTCCTGTACTCCCTGTTCACCCACGACTGCGTGGCCACGCACGCCTCCAACTCAATCATCAAGTTTGCGGACGACACAACAGTGGTAGGCTTGATTACCAACAACGACGAGACGGCCTACAGGGAGGAGGTGAGGGCCCTCGGAGTGTGGTGTCAGGAAAATAACCTCACACTCAACGTCAACAAAACTAAGGAGATGATTGTGGACTTCAAGAAACAGCAGAGGGAACACCCCCCTATCCACATCGATGGAACAGTAGTGGAGAGGGTAGCAAGTTTTAAGTTCCTCGGCATACACATCACAGACAAACTGAATTGGTCCACTCACACAGACAGCATCGTGAAGAAGGCGCAGCAGCGCCTCTTCAACCTCAGGAGGCTGAAGAAATTCGGCTTGTCACCAAAAGCACTCACAAACTTCTACAGATGCACAATCGAGAGCATCCTGGCGGGCTGTATCACCGCCTGGTACGGCAACTGCTCCGCCCACAACCGTAAGGCTCTCCAGAGGGTAGTGAGGTCTGCACAACGCATCACCGGGGGCAAACTACCTGCCCTCCAGGACACCTACACCACCCGATGTTACAGGAAGGCCATGTTCACCCCGCTACCATCCAGAAGGCGAGGTCAGTACAGGTGCATCAAAGCTGGGACCGAGAGGCTGAAAAACAGCTTCTATCTCAAGGCCATCAGACTGTTAAACAGCCACCACTAACATTGAGTGGCTGCTGCCAACACACTGACACTGACTCAACTCCAACCACTTTAATAATGGGAATTGATGGGAAATTATGTAAATATATCACTAGCCACTTTAAACAATGCTACCTTATATAATGTTACTTACCCTACATTATTCATCTCATATATATATATATATATATTCATCTCATATGCATACGTATATACTGTACTCTATATCATCGACTGCATCCTTATGTAATACATGTATCACTAGCCACTTTAACTATGCCACTTTGTTTACATACCCATCTCATATGTATATACTGTACTCGACACCATCTACTGTATCTTGCCTATGCTGCTCTGTACCATCACTCATTCATATATCCTTATGTACATATTCTTTATCCCCTTACACTGTGTATAAGACAGTCGTTTTGGAATTGTTAGTTAGATTACTTGTTGGTTATTACTGCATTGTTGGAACTAGAAGCACAAGCATTTCGCTACACTCGCATTAACATCTGCTAACCATGTGTATGTGACATAACCTGAAAGGCTGCTCAGCAATGAAGAAGCCACTGCTCCAAAACCACCATAAAAAAGCCAGACTATGGTTTGCAACTGCACATGGGGACAAACATTTTTGGAGAAATGTCCTCTGGTCTGATGAAACAAAAATATAACTATTTGGCCATAATGACCATCATTATGTTTGGAAGAACAAGAGGGAGGCTTGCAAGCCGAAGAAAACCATCCCAACCGTGAAGCACGGGGGTGGCAGCATCATGTTGTGGAGGTGCTTTGCTGCAGGAGAGACTGGTGCACTTCACAAAATAGATGGCATCATGAGGGAGGAAAATTATGTGGACAACTTCTCAAGACATCAGTCAGGAAGTTAAAGTTTGGTCGCAAATGGGTCTTCCAAATGGACAATGACTCCAAGCATACTTCCAAAGTTGTGGCAAAATGGCTTAAAGACAACAAAGTCAAGGTATTGGAGTGGCCATCACAAAGCCCTGACCTCAGTCCTATAGAACATTTGTGGGCAGAACTGAAAAAGCATGTGCGAGCAAGGAGGCCTACAAACCTGACTCGGTTACACCAGCTCTGTCAGGAGGAATGGGACAAAATTCACCCAACTTATTGTGGGAAGCTTGTGGAAGGCTACCCGAAACGTTTGAATCAAGTTAATGAATTTAAAGGCAATGCTACCAAATACTAATTGAGTGTATGTTAACTTCTGACCCATTGGAAATGTGATGAAAGAAATAAACGCTGAAATAAATCATTCTGTACTATTTTTCTGACATGTCACATTCTTAAAATAAAGTGGTGATCCTAACTGTCTGGGCATTTATACGAGGATTAAATGTCAGGAATTGTGAAACTGAGTTTAAATGTATTTGGCTAAGGTGTATGTAAACTTCGGACTACAACTGTATTTAGATGGCTTTCCTTGATCCCCATTTTCTGAACCCATTCTCTCGATGTTTTCTTGTGAGTTTGTCAAAATTCAAATGAAAAGAACACCGTATTTAAAGGGATGGCTTAAGACACAGTATTGAAACCCCTATTGAATGCAAACTCCACGAGAAAATCTGTTGGCCAGCAAGTGGGATGGTTTTCAGCGTTGTAATTATATGTATTCAGCATGTGTAAGGGAAACACGTCTGCAAAGCCCATTACGGACCTGCATAAGATAAGTCTGAATACCAACTACTGAGAAGTGGGTAGGAAAGATGTGCGTAGGAAAGGCGTCTGAATCAGGCCCCAAACTAAATAAAGAGTAACTATGTGGACTTAATAAGAATCATCTACTGAACATGACTCTGTTGGCTGGCTGGGGCAGACTGCGACCATATTGACTCAATGTTGTAGCACTGTCAGTGCACATCCAGCTTCCCAAGCATGGGAAGCTAGGTTCCACGGGCCCTGGTCAAAAGCAGTGCACTACATAGAGAATAGGGTGCCATTTGGGACGCAACCGACAAAATCAGAGCACAAAGGCAGAATGAATGACTCTGTGTTGAAGCTGGAAGCCCGAGGTCAGAGTTCATCAGCACTCAATTGAATAGCGTGGCATAGTGAGAGACAAATCTTGGATTGCAGCACCTGAAGAAAAGGGGCCATTATTCTAAATGGAGCTTCTGTAAATCCACATTGTGTTTCTGTGACACGCCATCCATGATAGTGTAGGGGGGTTTGATGTGGTGACAGGAGAGCCAACAACTCGACCACCACACCGCTATTGGGCCCAGCCTACAGTACAAAGCAATGATATCAGAAATATCAGAGTATGAAGGATTTTCGGTTCCATTTCAAAATGTAATGCAAGCAGTCCTTTGAAAGCAATGCCAATACATGATGACAACACACACACACACACATTCTCTCAAACAATATCAGGATCAGATGGACACTGGCACGCACATACACACACACGATCAGATGTAAACGGACAAAACACAGATAGCAAAACTCACACAAGCACACACACACACACACTCTCTCAGACAACATCAAGATCAGATGGAAATTGGTACACACATTCGCAAAAACACACACTCACACACTCGCACCCCCGCCATGGCAGCTGGTGGGTGTTGATCAGTCAGTCACCTACAAGCCCGAAGAATCACCCGTAAACCAGCACCATCTGCACATCATGACCAGCTCCAGAACATTATACAGATGTGTCTCCCAGCCTCAAAGCTTACAGCTCATACAAAGTACAAATTCATTGTCATATATCCTAACCTGTCAGGATTTATCATGGATCTTTTATAGCTGCTGTACAAGATTAGTAGCCTCAAAGTCATAATTTATATATACCAGTCGCCGAGCCTCGTAACTTACAGCTTATACAAATAAATGATTCATTCATAGTTCCTAAAAATATGTAGTTTGGGTGCCAGACTGATTCTGCTCTCTTACCACCTCTTTATGGACTTGTCATGCCAAACATGTTTGGCTTGACAATAAGAGCAATGGAGTTGGCAAGAGCACAAACCGATCTTGGATCAGACTAGTTTATAATAAGCTGGTATATAAATTATGACTTTGAGGCTACTAATCTTATTATGCCTCTTCATAATATCCTCTCCAATTAATCTTATCATGGCTTTCTTATGGCTTCTGTTGGAGATTAGTTGCCTCATGCATAACTCATATGGAAGTGTCACCTCGTACTTGCATTCTGCTAGAAGATGCATAGCCTAATACCTCAAATGTATTATATATGTATTATTATATATGTCCTGCCATTGCTCAAACCCCAAGTATAGCCTCCTACCACACCTTTGACAAAGTATGCATTTATTTGTTTATTTGGATCCCCATTAGCTGTCGCAGTTGCAACAACTATGTCCTTCCACAAATAGAGTTGCTTTTGGATTGTGTAATTTTGACAAAGATAATTTATTTCAGAACATTTTTACATTCCGCCATAAAGAGCACGCTCAACTTCTTAAGAAGCATGTTTTCCCATTTTAAAAGATTCAATTAAGAAAAATTACTATAAAAGTTTGACCATAACAGTGTTGACCTTTGGGGTGGGGGGGGTGGTCTAAGCTAATATATGGAATTGTTTAAAGATGGATGGATTATTTAACTATTTGATTTATAATTTTATTCCCACTTCAACTTCTTTGGGATCGGTGTCCCTTCCAAGGGACAGTTAAGCTAACACAGGCTAATGCGATTAGCATGAGGTTGTAAGTAACAAGAAAATTTCCCAGGACATTGACCTACCTGATATTGGCAGAAAGCTTAAATTCTTGTTAATCTAACTGTACTATCCAATTTACAGTAACTATAACAGTGAAATAATACAATGCTATTGTTTGAGGAGAGAGCACAATTTTGAACATGAAATGTTATTAATAAACAAATGAGGCACATTTGGGCAGTCTTGATACAACATTTTGAACAGAAATGCAATGCTTCATTGGATTAGTCTAACACTTTGCACATACACTGCTGCCATCTTGTGGCCAAAACATAAATTGCACCTGGGCTGGAAAATACATTATAGCCTTTCTCTTGCACTTCAAAGATGATGTTACAAAAAAATACAAAAGAACGGTAGGTTTTGTCTTTTTATTATCTTTTACCAGATCTATTGTGTTATATTCTCTTACATCCCTTTCACATTTCCACAAACTTAAAAGTGTTTCCTTTCAAATGGTACCAAGAATATGCATAGCCTTGCTCCAGGGCCTGAGTTACAAGCAGTTAGATTTGGGTATGTCATTTTAGGCAAAAATTGAAAAAAAGGGCAGATCCTTACTATCAAAAATGTATATATAAAAAAATGATTTAATAAAATATTGAATTTGGCCTTTACTACTATAGCCCATAGAAACGCATTGAGTAACACGTTCATAAATGACAAAAAATACAGTCATACAATGTATCATAAGTAATAAGGTTTTGAAGTGTCTGACCTATATCTAGGAGATATAAGAAAGCTCAAGAAATATACAGTACCAGTCAAAAGTTAGGACACACCTACTCATTCAAAGGTTTTTCTTTATTTTCACTATTTTCTACATTGTAGAATAATAGTGAAGACATCAAAACTATGAAATAACATGTGGAATCATGAAGAAATGCCAAAAAGTGTTAAACAAATCAAAATATATTATATACTTGAAATTCTTCAAAGTAGCCACCCTTTGACTTGATGACAGCTCTTGCACACTCTTGGCATTCTCTCAACCAGTTTCCTGAGGTAGTCACCTGGAATGTATTTCAATTAACAGGTGTGCCCTGTTAAAAGTTAATTAGTTGAATTTCTTTCCCTCTTAATGTGTTTGAGACAGTCAGTTGTGTTGTGACAAGGTAGGGGTGGTATACAGAAAATAGTTATATTTGGTAAAATACCAAGTCTATATTATGGCAAGAACAGCTCAAATAAGCAAAGAGAAAAACGACAGTCCATCATTACTTTAAGACATGAAGGTCAGTCAATGAAGAACATTTCAAGAACGTTGAAAGTTTCTTCAAGTGCAGTCACAAAAACCATCAAGCGGTATGATGAAACTGGCTATCATGAGGACCGTCACAGGAAAGGAAGACCCAGAGTTACCTCTGCTGCAGAGGATAAGTTTATTAGAGTTGCCAGCCAAATAAATTGCAGCCCAAATTAATGCTTCACAGAGTTCAAGTAACAGACACATCTCAACATCTACTGTTCAAAGGAGACTATGTGAATCAGGCCTTCATGGTCGAATTGCTGCAAAGAAACCACTACTTAAGGACACCAATAAGAAGACGAGACTTGCTTGGGCCAAGAAACACAAGAACAAAAATGTATTTGTCATATGCACTGAATACAACAGGTAGACCTTACAGTGAAATGCTTACTTACAAACCCTTAACCAACAATGCAGTTGTAAGAAAAATCATTGTTAAGTAAAAAATAGACAAGTAAAAATGTTTAAATAAAAGTAACAAATCATTAAAGAGCAGCAGTAAAATAACAATAGATTGGTTATATACAGGGGGTACTAGTACAGAGTCAATGTGCAGGGGCACAGGTTAGTCGAGGTAATTGAGGTTGTATGTACATACATGTAGGTAGAGATGACTATGTATAGATAATAAACAAAGAGTGGCAGCGGTGTAAAAGGGGGGTGGCAATGCAAATAGTCTGGTTAGCCATTTGATTAGCTGTTCAGGAGTCTTATGACTTGTGGCTTGCGGTAGCCACACTGTGTGGCGTGCGGTAGCAGAGAGAACAGTCTATGACTAGGGTGGCTGGGGTCTGACTATTTTTAGGGCTTTCTTCTGACACCGCCTGGTATAGAGGTCCTGGATGGCAGGAAGCTTGGCTCCAGTGATGTACTGGGCCGTACGCACTACCCTCTGCAGTGCCTTGTGGTTGGAAACAGTTGCCATACCAGGCAGTGATGCAACTGGTCAGGATGCTCTCGATGGTGCAGCTGTAGAACTTTTTGAGGATCTGACGACCCATTCCACATCTTTTCAGTCTCCTGAGGGGGAATAGGCTTAGTAGGATTCAATCTTAGTCCTGTATTGACACTTTGTTTGATGGAACGTCTGAGGGCATAGCGGGATTTCTTATAGGCGTCCAGATTAGTGTCCCGCTCCTTGAAAGAGGCAGCTCTAGCCTTTAGCTCGGTGCGGATGTTGACTGTAATCCATGGCTTCTGGTTTGGATATGCACTGTGGGGACGACGTCGTCGCTGCATTTATTGATGAGGCCAGTGACTGAGGTGGCATACTCAATACCATCTAAAAACCTGTTTTCACTTTGTCCTTTTGGGGTATTGTGTGTAGATTGATGAGAAAAACAAATGTTTAATCTATTTTAGAATAAGGCTGTAACATAACAACATGTGGGAACAGGGAAGGGGTCTGAATACACTGTATATATTACACGCATTTAACCCCTTATTTTTGTTGGCATATAACTACCTCCATACTTCCATTTATTTGTATGGGCTACCCTCTGACACATCCCGTGACACTAGTGAGGTCGTAGAGCAAAACGGAGAACACGTTCTGTTCATGAGAGTGTCCCCTTTCCAAGGTGGGGTCACATTAGTTTTTAGCCCAAACGGTTCTGATGCTACGGAAGGCAGTCAGACGAATGTGGTGGATTGTTGCCCATGCAAAAACATTTTTTTTTACTTAGATTGACCCACGGGTACATCAGTAGACTCTTAAAGCCTGTTGTGACTAGGGGGCAGTATTTTCATTTTTGGAAAAAAACGTTCCTGTAGTAAACGGGATATTTTGTCAGGACAAGATGCTAGAATATGCATATAATTGACAGCTTAGGATAGAAAACACTCTAAAGTTTCCAAAACTGTAAAAAATATTGTCTGTGAGTATAACAGAACTGATGTTGCAGGTGAAAGCCTGAGAAAAATCCAATCCGGAAGTGCCTCCTGTTTTGAACGCGCTGCTTTCCAATGAGTCCCTATTGAGCGTATTCCCGAAGGTGTCTACAGCATTGTGACGTAGTTTTACGCATTTATGTTGAAGAATACCCGTAAGCGGCTACATTGCGCAAGTGGTCACCTGATGCTCCCAGAGAGATTCTCGAGTAAAATACAGAGGTAGCCATTACTCCAATCGGTCCTACTGAAGAACGAATTGTCCCGATGGATATATTATCGAATAGATATTTGAAAAACACCTTGAGGATTGATTATAAACAACGTTTGCCATGTTTCTGTCGATATTATGGAGCTAATTTGGAATATTTTTCGGCGTTTTCGTGACTGCAATTTCCGGGCGTTTTCTCAGCCAAACGTGAAGAACAAACGGAGCTATTTCGTCTACAAAAATAATATTTTTGGAAAAAAGGAACATTTGCTATCTAACTGGGAGTCTCGTGAGTGAAAACATCCAAAGCTCATCAAAGGTAAACAATTTAATTTGATTGCTTTTCTGATTTCCGTGACCAAGTTACCTGCTGCTAGCTGGACAAAATGCTATGCTAGGCTATCGATAAACTTACACAAATGCTTGTCTAGCTTTGGCTATAAAGCATATTTTGAAAATCTGAGGTGACAGGGTGATTAACAAAAGGCTAAGCTGTGTCTCAATATATTTAATTTGTGATTTTCATGAATAGGAATATTTTCTAGGAATATTTATGTCCGTTGCGTTATGCTAATTAGTGTCAGGTGATGATTACGCTCCCTAATGCAGGATGGGGAGTCACTAGAGATTTTAAGGATGAAATAAGACAGAACTCCCCTTATGACAGGGGGATTGGAGCTTGTTGTGTGCAACAGGAAGGTAGGTGCATTTGAACGCAAACTTAATAAAAAAAATGTACTTGTTAAAAAACCTCTCTTGGATATTGTGGCCAAAAGCGAGTGAAAATGCAGAGCGCCAAATTCAACTAAATTACTATAAAAATCTAACTTTCATGAAATCACACATGCAATATATTAAATTAAAGCTACACTTGTTGTGAATCCAGCCAACATGTCAGATTTCAAAAAGGCTTTTCAGCGAAAGCAAACAATGCTATTATCTGAGGATAGCAAACAATAGTAAACAAACACTGACAAGCATATTTCAACCCTCCAGGCGTGACACAAAATGCAGAAATAAAGATATAATTAATGCCTTACCTTTGTTGAGCTTCTTTTGTTGGCACTCCAATATGTCCCATAAACATCACAAATGGTCCCTTTGTTCGATTAATTCCGTCGATATATATCCAAAATGTCAATTTATTTGGCTCGTTTGATCCAGAAAAACACCGGTTCCAACTTGCGCAATGTGACTACAAAATATCTTAAAAGTTACCTGTAAACTTTGCCAAAACATTTCAAACTACTTTTGTAATACAACTTTAGGTATTTTTTTATGTAAATAATCAATAAAATTGAAGACGTGATGAACTGTGTTCAAAACAGGAGGAAAACAAACTGTAGCTAGCTTTCAGGTCACGCGCCTCTAACAAAGAGTCCTCTTCACTCTAGCCTCATTCAGAACAGTGTTATTTCTTCATTACACAAAGAAAAAACCTCAACCAATTTCTAAAGACGGTTGACATCCAGTGGAAGCGGTAGGAACTGCAAGAATGTCCCTTTGATATCTGGACTCCCAATGAAACCCATTGAAAAGAGAGTGACCTAAAAAAAATCGGAATGGTTTGTCCTCTGGGTTTCGCCTGCCAAATAAGTTCTGTTACACTCACAGACATGATTCAAACAGTTTTAGAATTTTCAGAGGGTTTTCTATCCAATACTACTAATACTATGCATATATTAGCATCTGGGACAGAGTAACAGGCAGTTTACTCTGGGCACCTTATTCATCCAAGCTACTCAACACTGCCCCCCTGTCACCAAGAAGTTAAAACATGGTGGTGGCAGCATCAGGATCGAAGGAAAGATGAACTGAACAAAGTAAAGAGAGACCCTTGGAGAAAATCTGCTACAGAGCACTCAGGACCTCAGACTGGGGCGAAGGTTCACCTTCCAACAGGACAACGACCCTAAGCACAAAGCCAAGACAATGCACGAGTGGTTTCGGGACAAGTCTCTGAATATCCTTGAGTGGCCCAGCCAGTGCCCGGACTTGAATTATATCGAACATCACTGGAGAGACCTGAAAATAGCTTTGCAGCAGCGACACCCCCCAGCCAACCTGACAGAGCTTGAGAGGATCTGCAGTGAAGAAAGGGAGAAACTCCCCAAGTATAGGTGTGCCAAGCTTGTAGCGTCATACCCAAGAAACTCAAGGCTGTAATCGCTGCCAAAGTTGCTTCAACAAAGTACTGAGTACATGGTCTGAATACTTATGTAAATGTGTTATTTTTTCTTTCTTCTAAAAACCAGTTTTTGCTTTGTCATTATGGGGTACTGTGTTATGGGGTACTCTTTCCAGTAAGATTCATCCTTAAGAAGATCAGCATACATTTCCAATAAAACTTATTAACAGAGTTATGGTTCGTAGGTTTTAAATACCTAGAGATATGGCACTATGATCAGTGGGAGGGGAAATTGAAATGTAAGTGTTACAGACATACAGTTGAAGTCTGAAGTTTACATACACTTAGGTTGGAGTCAATGAAACTCGTTTGTCAACTACTCCACACATTTCTTGTTAACAAACTATAGTTTTGGCAAGTTAGTTAGGACATCTACTTTGTGAATGACACAATACATTTTTCCAACAATTGTTTACAGACAGATTATTTCACTTATAATTCACTGTATCACAATTCCAGTGGTTCAGAAGTTCACATACACTAAGTTGACTGTGCCTTTAAACAGCTTGGAAAATTGCAGAAAATGACGTCATGGCATTAGAAGCTTCTGATAGGCTAATTGACATAATTTGAGTCAATTGGAGGTGTACCTGTGGATGTATTTCAAGGCTTACCTTCAAACTCAGTGCTTCTTTGCTTGAAATCATGGGAAAATCAAAGGAAATCAGCCAATACCTCAGAAAAACAATTGTAGACCTCCACAATTTCCAAACACCTGAAGGTACCACGCTCATCTGTACAAACAATAGTACACAACTATAAACACCATTGGACCACGCAGCTGTCATACCGCTCAGGAAGGAGATGCGCTCTGTCTCCTAGAGATGAACATACTTTCGTGCGAAAAGTGCAAATCAATCCCAGAACAACAGCAAAGGACCTTTGAAGATGCTGGAGGAAACAGGTACAAAAGTATCTATATCCACATTTAAACTAGTCCTATATCGACATAACCTGAAAGGCCGCTCAGCAATGAAGAAGCCACTGCTCCAAAACCACAATTAAAAAGCCAGACTACGGTTTGCAACTGCACATGGGGACAAATGTCATACTTTTTGGAGAAATGTCCTGTGGTCTGATGAAATAAAAATATAACTATTTGGCCATAATGACCATCGTAATGTTTGGAGGGGAAAGGGGGAGGCTTGCAAGCGGAAGAACACCATCCCAACCGTGAAGCATGGGGGTGGCAGCATCATGTTGTGGAGGTGCTTTGCTGCAGGAGAGACTGGTGCACTTCACAAAATAGATGGCATCATGAGGATGGAAAATTATGTGGACATATTGAAGCATCATCTCAAGACATCAGTCAGGAAGTTAAAGCTTGTTTGCAAATAGGTCTTCCAAATGGACAATGACCCCAACCATACTTCCAAAGTTGTGGCAAAATGGCTTAAGGATCAGAAAGTCAAGGTATTGGAGTGGCCATCACAAAGCCCTGACCTCAATCCTATAGAAAATTTGTGGGCAGAACTGAAAAAGCTTATGCGAGCAAGGAGGACTACAAACCTGATTCAGTTACACCAGCTCTGTCAGGAGGAATGGGCCAAAATTCCCCCAACTTATTGCGGGAAGCTTGTGGAAGGCTACCCGAAATGTTTGATCCAAGTTCAAGATTTTAAAGGCAATGCTACCAAATACTAATTGAGTGTATGTAAACTTCTGACCCACTGGGAATGTGATGAAAAAAAGAAAATCTGAAATAAATCATTCTATCTACTATTATTCTGACATTTCACATTCTTAAAATAAAGTGGTGATCCTAACTGCCCTAAGACAGGGACATTGTATTAGGATTAAATGTAATGAATTGTGAAAAACTGAGTTTAAATGTATTTGTCTAAGGTATATGTAAACTTCCAACTGAGCCAATCATTAGTTATTGATTTACTGGGACCATTGGGTTTGAACCAAGCAAATTGCTTGACATCTGGGTTCTGAACTCTCCAAATATCCATTAATGCATAAGAGTCACAACAGCTGGAGATAAGACTATTATATTGATGCACATCATGGGGACATCGATCAGTTGACTCATCTGGGGCCATGTTAGCAGTATTCAGCTGTCAGCAGCCAATGGCTAGCAGTTTTTTTACTGCCGATAAAAATGGATGATTGCCATAATTTTTTCAAGTCATTACGGAATTATTTCATGAACAAAAAAATCAAACGTTAAACCTTGAAAACAATTCAGTTAGCCCGGGCATTTATTTAAAACAGGCATTTGTTTATTTGCTGACATGTGTGCTGTTGCCCAGCTATTAAAAAGGACAGGCAGCTATTTGAGACTCAGCGTTTAATTTACGTTTTACGGTAATACATTTTTAAAATATATATATTTACAGTATGTTGAACTGAGAAAAATTCAGGTTGTAAATATAAATTGACATCTTCCCGGAGAGAGACTTTCTACAAAATGTGCCCTACCCAGTCGGAAATGAGTGACGAACATAACACCCCTTTCAATGGGAGTGTTGGGGGAGGGTACTTGAAATGTAACATCCAATCGAAATATTGTCCCCAGTGGATCTTTCAAACTGTTTTTGCAATGCAAAAATCTCCAAACCTCCAAGGGAGGCGTGACAATTACGTGATTTTGGAGACATGGCAACGCGAGGCTACCTTCCTTATAACTGTAAAATAAATACTGTAAAACTTCAACTAAACAGGCGCTTTATTAGAAGAGAGACTTCTATTTGAGCCAGGTGTCTATTTCCTTTATGCACAGTGCTTTTTGCCATTTGCATAGTTTGTTGTTTAATTTCAGCATTCACTTCAAGCATTTTAATCAATTTCTTAATTTCCTGCCCTGTGTTATCATTTACACACTGTCTCAGGTTTCTTTTGTCTTAGAGTGCCTAAAAAAATATATACGGTACCAGTCAAGTTTGGACACACCTACTCATTCCAGGGGTTTTCTTTATTTGTATTATTTTCTACATTGTAGAATAATAGTGAAGACGTGGAATATGTAGTAATTCAAGGCACACTTAACCAGCATGGCTATCACAGCATTCTGCAGCAATATGCCATCCCATCTGGTTTGCGCTTAGTGGGACTATCATTTGTTTTTCAACAGGACAATGACCCAATACACCTCCAGGCTATGTAAGGGCTATTTGACCAAGAAGGAGAGTGATGGAGTGCTGTATCAGGTGACGTGGCCTCTACAATTACCCGACCTCAAACAAATTGAGATGATTTGGGATGAGTTGGACCGCAGAGTGAAGGAAAAGCAGCCAACAAGTGCTCAGCATATGTGGGAACACCTTCAAGACTGTTGTTAAAGTATTCCAGGTGAATCTGGTTGAGAGGATGCCAAAAGTGTGTAAAGCTGTCATCAAAGCAAAGGGTGGCTCCTTTGAAAAATCTCAAGTATATTTTGACACTTTTTTGACTACATGATTCCATATGTGATATTTCATAGTGTTGATGTCTTTACTATTATTCTTCAATGTAGAACATAGTAAAAATAAAGAAAAACCCTTGAATGAGTAGGTGTGTCCAAACTTTTGACTGGTACTGTATGTATGTTTCCTTTACAGAATACTTATTCTCTTCCTTGACTCCGCATTTTCGGTGGTTCTTACTTTCGCAACTCGAGGGCGATCTGCCAATTTATAGGGTTCTCTCTACTCCCGAAGTTGTTGACTGTTTTCGTGCTTGCCGGTTAGCTAGAAGTTCTCAGCTGTTAGCAGCCAATTGTTTCTTGCTGGTGATAAAAATGTATGATTGCCATCATTGCGGTGGGGTTATTTTCTGTATATGCATCTTTCATTCGATGCCAAACCCACCACTGGTGTGCATGACCAAATAGCTCTATTTTCCTCTCATCGGCCAATTGCACTGGTTCCAATACAAGTGCCAATGCCGTTTAGCAAACTCCAGGTGTATACATTTGCTGGTTGCTCTCGATAAAGGATTTTTTTTTCTGGCAACCCTTCCAAAAAGCCTATTGGCATGGAGGTGGCATCTAATTGTAGATTTAGAGACTTGTAGATACTGTAATTCTCCAACCTTGACCCTTGGATATATATTTTTTCTCTGTGGAAAGGGTTCTACATGGAATGCAAAAGGGTTGTACCTGGAACCAAAAAGGGTTCTTCAAAGGGTTCTCCTATGGGGACAGACAGTTCTCAGGTCCAAACGTGAATAAAAAGGGCTTTATCCACCCTGACAGACAAGAACATCTCAGAAAAACTTCTTAGCAACAAGAGTCCCCCTTCCAACTCAACCCTGCCTCTCCCTTCTTCAGTTAGCTCTTTCACCTTGAATGAGACTCATATCATATCATATGCATGGTCGCTTCCACGACTTTCCTCTTTTCATCCTCTCACCCCCTTTTCCGCTCTCTATTAGTCAACCCTTCGTCTTGCATCCTCCTGTCTTTATCTTTCAAATTATCTCTCTGTCAGTCTTTTTGGCGCTTCTTTCCCCCAACCTGTGTTGTGTTACTTTCTTTCCAGTCTTTCATAGAACACAAATAGGCCCTCGGCAGTCTCTTTTCACCTTTAAATAATACTGTGGAGACAGACATTATTGTGCAGTGCACTCTACTCATTAGAACCTAATAGTCTGTGTTTCACTCAGCCTCCTAGTACCACGGTGAGCGCTTGTCAATTAGAGTCAAATTATTTCCAGTGTGTGTGTGCTTTTGTGTGTGTTTGTTTCAGGATTGGGGGGGGGGGACCCAAAAAGACCCAAAAAGACCCAAAAATTGCACATATGTGTCAGGGCGAGATAAAGCATCAAGTCTCTAGTTGTGTGTGAGTGAGAGAGAGAGTTAAATAAATCTAACTTAAAGTGTGTACGTGTGTGTATGTGTCTGTACGTACATGTGTGCACGGATGGGTGCACCCTACAACTTGGCTACGCATTGTTTTTCCTGTATTCGTTTTACACAGCGTAGCACAGGTGACAATCACAGGTGACAATCACAGGTGACAATCGTTGAGAGTAAATGTCACGTGAAGTGAACGGACACACTGACGACTACATTGAGTGAGGAGACATTGACAGCTCAAACAGCTAATACTGACAAACTGCACATTAGACCTACTTGATAGTGAAGAAAAAGAGGAGTAGAGGGGATGTGGCAGACAACGCGGGGAAAGAGTGAATGCGGACAGTAAAATAAGCAGAGTGATAGAATAAACGGAAAGATCAAGATACAAAAAAGAAACATTTGCAATCACACAAAAAGAAATAGAAATAGATGAAAATGCAATATCCACTGATAAAAGTATGGACTTACCTTAGTAATAGCGAGTGTGAAACTCCCCCATAAAACTGGAAATACCGGTGAAGAGAGAATCAAGACTAACAGGTGGTGAGGAGAAGGGAGGGAGGAAGACAGATAGAGAGATGGAGAAAGAGAGACAGTGAGAGTCAGGGAGAGGAGAAAGATGCATTCAAAATTTAATGCATGAATAGTTCAAGTTGAGATAAAAAAAAAAGAGAAGGAGAGGAGGAAGAACAAAGGCATGCTGGAGGAGGAAGATTATAGAGTGACTCAACGGGAAGGAAAATGATTCCTTGACAGATATTCCTTGACAGTCTGTTTTGCGCTTCTGTGTGTGACTATTTCTGTCTTTCCTTTCTCTCCCTCCTTCTCTTTCTCTCCTCCCACTTGCCCTCCCTCCTCCTTCAGTGCAGTGTTGCAGTTGTTCCAGGATTACCAGAAAAACTCTCGCTTCCTTTTTCTCTCTTTTCTGTTCTGTTTTGCTTTCCAAGCCAGTGCCAATGCAATGCAGTACAGACTGTCTCCCTTTCTGTCTCTCTCTCCTCTCAGTATGTCTGTTTCTTCCCCTCCCTCTCCCCCTCCCAGTCTCTCTCGGTCTCTACACTCCACTCTCGACTCCCCACACTCAGTCAACCCCCCCACCCCTCAGTCTCTCTCTGTCTGCCCCTCTTTCTCTCTCCCTCCCTCCCTCTCTCACACACTCACTCTTTCTCTCCATATAATTAAACTAATTGTACTTCAGGCAGTGATAGACACAGGGAGACATGCTATTTCCCCTTCTCTCCTCTTGGTAAAGGGTCATAATTGGTGTTGCTTACGGGTCTTCCTGTCGTTACCCCCCGATCCCTCCCTCCTTGTCTTTCCCTCTCTCTCTGTCTCTCTCTCTCTCTTTCCGTCCTTCCCTATCCCTTTCTCTCTGTGGCTCTCACAACCCAATCCTTGGCCTTCACTCTCTGAATCTATTCATCCATCACAGATCAGCACAAATAATGTCAAAGTTGCATTGTAGTATAGCAATGAGGACTAGCTGGCCATTTTTTAGGACTAGCTGGCACAGAGTCAGTCTCTTTCTGTTCATGTCTTTCTATTCTTTCCCCCTTCCCCTCAAATGCATATGAATTCACGGTCACATTCTCTCTCAGGCACACACACACTCACACGAACGCACACACACAGACACAGACACCGCACGCACACACACATACCCGTAAACAAAAAAAAACAAAAAAAAGGGTGTTCAATCACTCTAACCTTTTCTATTCCGCTACCCTTTTCCCCCACCCATATCTCACTTTCTCAAAGCTGCTCTTTTCTTCTCTTTTACATCCCACCAGTGTTGATGAACAGTGAAAATCCCCGCATAAAAAAATGCATGTGGTCCACTATCAGCGTGAAAGTAATTACCCAGTATCTCCAAAGCAATTATGTCATGCTTGGCTGTGTCTACGAAGTCTACAAACGATTGACCATAAAAATAAATATTGACTCCTATATTGCATATGCCTGTGGATTATATGAAGTATACTGTGTACATGCAAGGTTCTGTATTTTTTTTTAAAGATTGTGCTGGCATAATAACAAACCAGGTGTTTCAATCTGACAAATATTTTACCTCAAAGTGAGTAGAAGACCATATATGAGAAATACAGCAATATCGACTAAAGGATCCCAAGACTCTCTGGAATAGAGGGATGATTGATGATGGATGCTGAAAAGGAAAAACATATATTAAAGCTGTGGGCAGCAATGGTCAGGTTTCACAGTATGGCAGAAAGGACAGCAGATCATTTGGATAACAAAGCAACCACTCTATCATGTAGGAATTCAGTGTGGTTCACCGTAGGGACGTCCATGATAGTGATTATAGGTTTTGAGTTAAAACGCCACAATGGAGTGGATTTACAGTGATTTAAATGAACATGTAAAAGTCCTTCGCTTTTTCTCAAACTAAGGTTAAACATGTACATGTCATTTGGTGTCATTTGGTTCATGAGAAGAAGATTTTAGAAGTATTTTTTTAAAAATGTTTGCATATTAGTGTATGCGCTAATATGAATCTACTGGCATAGTGTTGGCATCTTTGAATGCATCAATGTTATTTTCACAAACTCTTTAGGGACTATTGTGATGAGTCCAAAGACCTCATTTGGAGTGAATCTGACGTTTAGATTGTTTTAATGGTTATTTGAAGCATTAGCGTTGCATCGTAAAAAAGGTTCATGTCAATAGTTTCCCTATTTATTCAGATATCAATGCCAAATGTAACATGGTACATCCTGGTAATGTCTTTGATGACCCTAAACAGTTTCAAGTTGAAACTGGCCATTGTGGAGTGGATTTACAAAGGATTTAAATGGACACATAAATTCTGATTTCCTGATTGATCAATAACTCCAATCCAATCCCTTAGTTGGTGCTATTTGGACGTATGGTTCATGAGAAGATTTTCAAAGATTGTAATTTTTTTTTTTTTAATAAAAAAGGATTGAGGAAAATCTATGCTGATGGACCTTATGGGTTCAGCATGAGGAAAGACACCTACATACAAAGTAGGCCAAATGGGGTGACGATATGAGGGTTTAAGTGAGACTGCTTATAATAGCACCCCCCCCTATAAGCCAATCGGTGCCATTCTTTTTGACCAAGTTACTCATGTCCTCTAGTTTCTGAGTGCCAAATTAGAAAACATTTGACCAATCTATGATTCGGTTATTTGACCATGTAAATATGATTTTTTAAATGAATAATTCAGACAATAACAATAGATTTCACAGCTTCGCGGTGAACCCCTAATAAAATCACAGACGATGATCGCAGAGGCTTGTGGACATGGAAGGGAAGGTTTGCTTCTTTCATTTTCCTGTTGCAAATTCTCCTGAAAGTAAGATATTTTTCGAGTAAGATCATGTACGGAGAAGTGAAATATAAAGAAGGCTCTTGTAAAAGAAGCACTCTGGTATATCGACTGCATCCCAAATGGCACCCTATTTCCTATATAGTAGACTACTTTTGAGCGGCACTTTGTAAAGAATAGGGTGCTATTGGGGAAGCAGACATCCTCTCCAGTACATATTCTGTGATCCAGATCCACCCTGGAGTATTGGGTGATTCACTAGCTGACAGAAGTGACAGACGGAAACGTTGGCATCATTACATGTATTGACTTAGATCCTGCCTGAAATAAAGGAGAGGCTGTTGTGTGACTTACAGTATAGTCTATTAATGATATGAGGACAAATACTAGCCTGGTCCCAGATCTGTTTGTGCTCTTGCCAAATCCATTGCTCATTGTCATGCCATGTTGTGCATGACCAGAAGTTTAGCATGATATCACAAACAGACTGGCACTCAGGCTAGACGAATATCAACATTGGTGTATGATACTGGGAGAGTACAACCCCAAACACTAGTATAGATCATATTAAAATAACATCATTGAATGGGAAAGTGAAAAGGTAATAGGCTAGATCCATGATCCCGAAAAGACTGTCAATTTTTACATTAGATATTCCGACTCATAATGGTCTTGACATCTTGAAGAAGAAAACAGTAATTTCACACAAAAAAAATAAAATGGCCTTAACATCTTGGAGAGCTTTTAGTTGTGTGGCTCAGTTGGTAGAGCATGGTGCTTGGGTTTACCTTCATTTAACTAGACAAGTCAGTTAAGAACAAATTCTTATTTTCAACGACGGCCTAGGAAGAGTGGGTAAACTGCCTTGTTCAGGGGTAGAACAACAGATTTTTACCTTGTCATCTCGAGGATTCAATCTCGCAACCTTTTGGTTACTAGTCCAACTCTCTAACCACTAGGCTACCTGCCACCCTGTATGCACACTCTACTGTATGTCGCTCTGGATAAGAGCATCTGCTAAATGACTAAAATGTAAAATATGCACTACAAAATGATTCAAACAAGTTTACACTGAGAATACCAAACATTAAGAACCCCTCCCTAATATTGAGTTGCACCCCCCCCACCCACTATTTTCCTCTCAGAACAGCCTCAAATTGTCGGGGCATGGACTCTGCAAGGTGTCGAAAGCGTTACACAGGGATGCTGGCCCATGTTGACTCCAAAGCTTCCCGCAGTTGTGTCAAGTTGGCTGGATGTCCTTTGGGTGGTGGACCATTCTTGATACACACGGGAAACTGTTGAGTGTGAAAAACACAGCAGCATTGCAGTTCTTGACACAAACCGGTGCACCTGGCATCTACTACCATATACCCTGTTCAAAGTCACTTACATTTTTTGACTTGCCAATTCACCCTCTGAATGGCACACACACACAATCCATGTCTCAAGGCTTAAAAATCCTTCTTTAACCTGTCTCCACCCGCTTATATACACTGAGATTAGTGGATTTAACTAGTGACATCAATAAGGGATCATAGCTTTCACCTGGATTCACCTGGTCAGTCTATGTCATGGAAAGACCGGGTGTTCTTAATGTTTTGTATACTCAGTGTATATTCTATAGACAAGTGGCAAAAGCGCCATTCCCAGTGTCCTTGGTTGCCACTTGGAGACAGGCAGCCTGCAACACACTTCTCTGTAGGGCCTTACACTCGTTCACATGAGTCTGCACAGAGCATGGTTGTGTGTGCAGTTGCTTGAGATCTGCCCTGGTTGGCTGTAGCTATGTTAGTTTAGGGCAGGGATAGGCAGCTAGATACAGCCACAGGACGATTTCTGCCGGGGGCCAGAAAATAAATATTGTAATTTGTACACTGCAAATTGCTCCCTTTGTACACTGCAAACTGCTCCCTAAAAACACTTCAGCGAGCAGGCCTTTCTAATCGACCTGACCCTGGGTATCCTGGAAGGATATTGACCTCAGTCCGTCAGTAGAGGATGCCTGGTTATTCTTTAAAAGTGCTTTCCTCACCATCTTAAATAAGCATGCCCTTGGTTGACTCCAGACCTGACTACCTTTTGACCAGCACAAAAACACCTTGTGGCGTACTGCATTAACATTGAATAGCCCCCACAATATGCAACTTTTCAGGGAAGTTAGGAACCAATACACACAGGCAGTTAGGAAAGCAAAGGCAAGATTTTCAAACAGAAATTTGCATCCTGTAGCACAAACTCAAAAAGATTCTGGGACATTGTAGAGTCCATGGAGAATAAGAGCACCTCCTCCCAGCTGCCCACTGCACGGAGGCTAGGAAACATGGTCACCACCGATAAATCCACGATAATTGAGAATTTCAATAAGCATTTTTCTACGGCTGGCCATACTTTCCACCTGGCTAAACCTACCCAGGTCAACAGCCCTGCACCCCCCACAGCAACTTGCCCCAACCTCCCCCATTTCTCCTATACCCAAATCCAGATAGCAGATGTACAAATCAGCTGGGCTAGACATTCTGAACCCTCTCTTTCTAAAATTATCCGCCACAATTGCTGCAAACTCTATTACTAGCCTGTTCAACCTCTCTTCCGTATCCTCTGAGATCCCCAAAGATTGGAAAGCTGCCGTGGTCATCCCCCTCTTCAAAGGGCAGACACTCGAGACCCAAACTGTTACAGATCTAAGCCAGGGCGTCAGGCAGCCTAGTGGTTAAAGCGTTGGAATTGTAACCGAAAGGTTGCAAGATGGAATCCCCGAGCTGACAAGGTACAAACCTGTGGTTCTGCCCCTGAACAAGGCCCTTGAGCAGTCATTAAAAATAAGAATTTACCTAGTTAAATAAAAGTACAAATAAAAAAATAAATCCTACCCTGCCTTTATAAGGTCTTAAGCCAAGTTAACAAACAGATCAGTGGCCATTTTGAATCCCACTGTACCTTCTCCGCTATGTAATCTGGTTTCCGAGCTGGTCATGGGTGCACCTCAGCCACGCTCAAGGTCCTAAACGATATCATAAAGGCCATCGATAAAATACTTTACTGTTTAGCCGTATTCATTGACCTGGCCAAGGCTTTCGACTCTGTCAATCACCACATTCTTATCAGCAGACTCAACAGCCTTGGTTTCTCAAATGACTGCCTCGCCTGGTTCACCAACTACTTCTCAGACAGAGTTCAGTGTGTCAAATTGGAGGGCCTGTTGTCCGGACCTCTATGGCGGTTCGCCACAGGGTTCAATTCTCGGACCGACTCTTTTCTCTGTATACATCAATAATGTCGCTCTTGCTGCTGGTGATTCTCTGATCCACCTCTACGCAGACAACACCATTCTGTATACTTCTGGTCCTTCTTTGACACTGTGTTAACTAACCTCCAGACGAGCTTCAATGCCATACAACTCTCCTACAACCCTGGCGATGTCATTTATAAAATAGCCTCCCACACTCTACCCAACAAACTGAATGCAGTCTATCACAGCGCCATCTGTTCTGTCACCAAAGCCCCATATACTACCCAGCACTGCGACCTGTATGCTCTCGTTGGCTGGCCCCCGCTTCATATTCGTCGCCAAACCCACTGGCTCCAGGTCATCTATAAATCTTTAATGAGGTAAAGCCCCGCCTTATCCCAGCTCACTGGTCACCATAGCACCATAGACTTTTTTCTATTGTGTTATTGACTGTACATTTGTTTATTCCATGTGTAACTCTGTGTTGTTGTTTGTGTCGCACTGCTTTGCTTTATCTTGGCCAGGTCACAGTTGTAAATGAAAACTTGTTCTGAACTGGCCTACCTGGTTAAATGAAGGTGAAAAAAAAATAGACCACAACTAAGCCCAAAAGATATTGTATTTGAAAATGACAATAATTTAATACCTTTATAGCATTGAGACACGATCGCATACATTTTTTGATTTGTGTGAAAACTTGGCAACAGATTTCCTCAATGATATCTTTTTTTTTTGCTGAATTCCTGGTTATTTGTGTCTTTTTTGGCCAAAAAAAATTGGGGTGCAAAAAAAAATCTCTCACGGGACAGTTGTGACTGTATAGAAATAATGATGCCAAAATTGCAAATGATTTCTATCAGCCTAATGGAGGTGTAGATTACATCTCACATTCCAGTGTTCAAACTTCTAAACAAGGCTGCATGGGATTTCTCGTAATGTGACTCCTTGCAGCCAATGGCAATGTCCGCTTTAGGCATAATGTCAGGAGCTGCATGTGGATTTGAAAGCTCTAATACAGTTCCACCTCCGACACTGCCAAAACAACCGCTATGCAGATGTCGGCTAAAGCGGATCTGTTTGAATAGAGCCCTTAGAATAGGGAAAGTAGTATGAAGGTGGATGTCATGTAATGTGCATGAAATTATGCCCCATTTGGAGAAAACTCAATTAATAGAGAGTGATTAGGGGTTATTGTGACATGGCCCTCGAAGAGTTTCTGTTTAATTGATTGCTTTATTAATGAAAGAGTCTCATGAAGAGTCTCAGGAAGTCTGCCTGAGCGGTGATGATGAATTAGAGAGAGAGAGAAAATAAAGAGAGGGAGAAAGATTGGAGAGAGAGAGCCAAGGGGAAAGAGGAGGAGAAAGAGGATATATTAAACATTATCGTAGGTCAAGAGTGACATTGCACTTTTATGGACTTGAAATAGCTTTCATGTAATATTTTCGTTTAGAAGCACTATTTCCCCCCAAACTCTGAAAAAAGTGGAAGTAAGTGTAACAAATGAACAAACTATAGGCTAATGCATGGAAAACTGAAGAATAATACTTGGGGAACAGAGGCTACAATGTATAGAACAGAACTTAAGACTGAGTTACTGCTATGCACACACACACACACACACACACACACACACACACACACACACACACACACACAATCCCACCCCACCCAAACACAATCCTAAACACTGTTAATTCTCTGCTGTGTATGGTCCCACTGGCAAATCTCAACTCAGTTGCTAGGCAACCGTTGAACTTATTATACCATCTGTATCATGACTGCAGTGGCCTGGTGGGGGTGGGGACGTGGGTGGAGGGTCAGAGGAGGGAATGTGTGAAGGGGGTTGGTTGAGAATAATGATGAAAAGGGGGACTTCATTTAGACCCTGTGCTTGATTGGGAGAGACAGCGATGCACAGACCTGTCTACTTCTCAGCCCCACCAGTCTGCCAACCTCTGATCTATTTTATCATCATACCCATACCCAATGTCGATTTGATGAGCAATACCAAGCAACGCCTCAGGTTAGATTAAGAAGATGGAGGGTGTCATTGCGGGAACACTCCAAACATGAAATATAAAATGCACTCTTTCCTTTTTGACACATCGATATTGTCACATTCTGACCTTAGTTCTTTTGCTATGTCTTTGTTTTGGTATGGTCAGGGCGTGAGTTGGGTGGGTTGTCTATGTGAGTTTTTCTATGATTTGCTATTTCTGTGTTTGGCCTGGTATGGTTCTCAATCAGAGGCAGCTGTCAATCGTTGTCCCTGATTGAGAACCATTTTTAGGTAGCCTGTTTTCTATTGTGTTTCGTGGGTGATTGTTTTCTGTTTTCTGTTGTGTGTCTGCACCAGCCAGATCTGTTTTCGGTCGCTTCTCTTTGTTATTTTGTTATTTCCGTGTTCATTTAATAAATATGGACACATACGCTGCACCTTCTTCCTCACCTTTTGAAAATCTTCATCAGATGACAGTAATAGGACATGTTACACAGTACATTTGTTTTTTTCAATAATATGCCATTTCTATCCATAAATCTCCGTTTACATTGACACCATGTTCAGAAAATGCACAACAATGTCCGGAGAAATTATAGATACCTCCGCCAGATAACAGAAATAACCATCATAAACTTTGACTAAATATACATATATTATAGTAGCATATGCTATGAGTTCCAGCTGAAATGCATCCAAAATTACTTCTGGTCCCGAACAGTTGCGCATCAAAACTTCAAAATTACATATTATATGTCGACTAAACTGGTCAAACTAAGTGCAGAATCAAGCTTTAGGATGTTCTAAACGTACAAAACAATTCTCAAATCTATCGGACAATCATGCTTCTTCTCAGGCATTCTGGAACAAAGGAAGGTCTGTTCTAAAAGCGCGCTCTAGTCACCAGGTAATTTCTTGCGACATCCATTCTTTCGCCTCCCAAAGGGTCAAAACTCGCGGGATTTGCACAATTAAACACTGTACTGAATGAGGACATCTAGTGGAAGACATAGAAAGTGTTTCCAGATCCATAGCTGGTTGGGAAGGGTGGGGGCGATGACGTAAAAGTTGCCCCAAGTTTCAGGCTCCCAAAAATAGTTTGGGAGATTACCTGCCCTGTGAGTTCTGCTATACTTACAGACATAATTCAAACGGTTTTAAAAGCTTTAGAGTGTTTTCTGTCCAATAATAATTATTATATGCATATATTAGCAATTTTGGACAGATTTCTTTTCAGTTTACTATGGGCACGCAATTCCTCCAAAGGGGGCAGTATTCTGCCTAGCTCTAACTTAAACAGGTCAAGATACACAAGGCTGCGGGGCTAGACTAATTACCAGGACGTGTGCTCCGGGAATGTGCTTACCAACTGGCAAGTGTCTTCACTGACATTTTCAACATGTCCCTGATTGAGTAATACCAACATGTTTCAAGCAGACCACCATAGTCCCTGTGCCCAAGAACACAAAGGCAAACTGCCTAAATGACTACAGACTTGTAGCACTCATATCCATAGCCATGAATTGCTTTGAAAGGTTGGTAATGGCTCACAACACCATTATCCCAGAAACCCTAGACCCACTCAATTTGCATACCGCCCAAACAGATCCACAGATGATGCAATCTTTATTGCACTCCACACTGCCCTTTCCCACCTGGACAAAAGGAACACTTACGTGAGAATGCTATTCATTGACTACAGCTCAGCGTTCAACACCATAGTACCCTCAAAGCTCACTTAGCTAAGGATCCTGAGACTAAACACCTCCCTCTGCAACTGGATCCTGGACTTCCTGACGGGCCGCCCCCAGGTGGTGAGGGTAGGTAGCAACATGTCTGCCTCGCCGATCCTCAACACTGGAGCTCCCCAGGGGTGCGTGCTCAGTCCCCTTCCTGTACTCCCTGTTCACCCACAACTGCATGGCCAGGCACGACTCCAACACCATTAACTTTGCAGATGACACAACAGTGGTAGGCCTGATCACGACAACCACGAGACAGCCTATAGGGAGGAGGTCAGAGACCTGGCCGGGTGGTGCCACAATAACAACCTATCCCTCAACGTAATAAAGACTAAGAAGATGATTGTGGACTACAGGAAAAGGAGGACCGAGCACGCCCCCATTCTCATCGACGGGGCTGTAGTGGAGCGGGTTGAGAGCTCCTTGGTGTCCATATTAACAACAAACTAGAATGGTCCAAACACACCACGACAGTCATGAAGAGGGCATGACAAAGCCCATTCCCCCTCAGGAAACTAGAAAGTTTGGCATGGGTCCTGAGATCCTCAAAAGGTTCTACAGCTGCAACATCGAGAACATCCTGACTGGTTGCATCACTGCCTGTTACGGCCGTGCAGAGGGTAGTTATATAACAAAGTATTGCGTTAAACTTTTGTTATTGACCAAATACTTATTTTCCACCTTAATTTGCAAATAAATTCATAAAAAATCCCACAATGTGATTTTCTGGATTTGTTTTTCTCATTTTGTCTGTCATAGTTGAAGTGCACTTATGATGAACATTACAGGCCTCTCATCTTTTTGAGTGGGAGAACTTGCACAATTGGTGGCTGACTAAATACTTTTTTGCCCCACTGTATATGCATAGTCACTTTAACCATATCTACATGTACATACTACCTCAATCAGCATGACTAACCGGTGTCTGAATGTAGCCTCACTACTTTTATAGACTCGCTACTGAATATAGCCTGTCTTTTAACTGTTGTTTTATTTCTCTACCTACCTATTGTTCACCTAATACCTTTTTTGCACTATTGGTTAGAACCTGTAAGTAAGCATTTCACTGTAAGGTCTACTACACCTGTTGTATTCGGCGCACGTGACAAAAACGTTGATTTGATTAGAAACAAAGTGTTGGGTAAAAAGCTGATGGAGGGGGCTTGAGAAATGTAATCCTTCTTAAATTCCTAGAGTTATGGATGCAAGAGTGACCATCCATGACATCAAAAGTATAGTTTTATCAAAGTTTTGAGGCTATAGTGTTTACATTTACTTTGTTTATAAACATTGGAGTAAAACATGCATTTATGTTGGGTTCTGATGGGGTACGACAGTTGAACTAAGCTCATGAGACATTTATGAGTTATTTTCTTCAAGAATCAATGGGTACATAGTAGGGGTGAAGCGGTTCACAAAACTCACGGTCAGTTCGGTACGATATGGTACAGCGACAAAACAAATGCCTGAGAAATATGTCATTTGTATTTAGATTTTCCATTTATTAAAATAGTATACATGGGTAGTGTCACGTGTGCTCCCTCTCCAGCCTCTAGGTCACCAGGCTGCTTGTTAGGGCACACACCTGTCACCAGCGTTAGGTGCATAATGACACTCACCTGGACTCCATAACCTCCTTGATTACCTGCCCTTTATATGTCACTCCGTTTGGTTTCTTCCCCAGTCATCATTGTTCCTGTTTTATGTCGGTGAGCTGTTCATGTTTCATGTTTCGTTCATTTATTAATTCAACGTTTTCACTCCCTGAACTTCCCGACTCTCAGCACACTCGGTACAGGTAGCATGAATTCCCAGGAGTATATGGAAACAAAGGGACAGCAAAAACAAGCAGGGCCTGCCTTATAAAATAGTCATTTAAAACAGAACTTCAACAAGAGTGCATAGTCCAGCAGCATATATCAAAATTACGTCACATAGCAGTGCCTTAAATAAAATAGGACCACTTTAATTTACGTGAAAAAATGTAAACAGTATCAGATTTTCAAGTTTTACTTTAAGAACATTAGTCTATCCACATTATCTGCAGTGAGCACAGATCGGTTTGCTGTGACAATGTCAGCCGCTGTAGAGAATACCCTCTCGCTAGGGACAGAGGTCCCGGGCACAGCCAGGTAGTGCTTTGCTAACATGACAACCTGAGGTTATATAAACTCTTTGGTCTTCTGCCATTTAGTGGATCAGCATCCAGGGGAATAGTCCACATCCCCGTATGAGGTCACCTCCTCCTCTATGACCTTTGACTTGGTTCCCTGCTCCTGGGTCGTGAACAACTCTCCAAAAAGCTCAGCCATGGCACACTTTTTTTTCTGGAGGAGAACCCCTGTCGTCTGCCGTCTCTGGAGAGGGGTTGGCTCCTGTGGTATCTGTGGCTGGGCCCTGCAGAATTAAATTATATGAAAATGTTTATCTCTGAAGTGGCTTTAAAAATATGATTTGTTTTTATATATCAGCAGAGATTCCATTTCACAGAAAATAGTTCTTCAGGGTTGGTGTATGATAGCTTGAGGCAATCCCACGACTACTGCACATTGTAATCCAGGATATAAAAAATATTTTGTCTCAGGAAATGTCTTGAGATCACACAGAGCTGAGATATTGATGGCTGAAGTATTGGCGATAGCCTGCTGGTAATTTGTTACATGAGACTTATCTGGCCATAAAGCTGATGGAAAGTGGAGATATAAAGTGGTGCATGTGATCCATGTGATGATACTCTTGAATAGAATAGGAGGCTTCTGGACCTCTTCTTGCTAGAGATATTCTGTCACTGTACCAACATCATCATGGAAACACATTGGTAAAAAATGTAAAGCAAACACAGCTCATGCACAGTGATTTCCACATATTTATAATTCTGTGTTTGTTTGTGTGTGTGTGCATACATGCAAATTCATGCTCATATGCATGTGTGTAGTTTGGAGAGGCACATATGGATTGATTTCAATGTTGTTTCCACACGTCACAGACATTCAATAATTATACATGTGTAACAGTATGACTTTAAACCGTCCCCTCGCCCATACCCGGGCGCGAACCAGGGACCTTCTGCACATATCGACAACAGTCACCCTCGAAGCATCGTTACAGAAGCAACCAAGGGGTGTCAAAGTCAATCGAAGTTCACAAGATATCCAGATTCAATAGGACTAATTACCAACCAGGCCTATTTGCATTCATCCCGCATGTTGTTCTTTTTAAATTACCTGCTTCAGCTTCGTTCAGCTTTACTGAGCGTTTTTTTTTTTTTAGTTATGTTCTGAGATATACAGTTGAAGAGGCAACCAGCAGTTGTTACATACATTTTTGGACTTATACATTAATGATATGTACTAGGAGTGAAACCGTATGTGTATTTGTATTGAACCTGTATTTGTATTGAACCGTTTGGTACAGAGTCCACAGTGCACGGTTCGGTACGCACTGCAAACCGAACAATACATTAATCATATATTATAGCTAGGGGGGGGGGATATATATATATATCTCGAGTCTCGCTTCACTATCCCTCCTGTACACATTTTTGCCCAGATATTAATACCTGCCTTATACAAAAGAACACCTTGAGAGCGAGTTGTCAGAAACGCAGGCTGTTGCTCTAACAACAGACAGTTGGACGTCTAGAGATACAGAGAGCTACCTTACTGTAACGGCTCATTTCATTACGGCAGAGTGAGAGATAAAAAGCCATGTCCTTCAAACACGTCCCCTTGAGAGGAGTCACACCAGTGTAAACTTGGGGGAAGAGCGAAGGGGAAGTTGTTGCAGTGCGGAAGTTAGAGAGGGATAACGTAACGATTCCTGTGACCATTGACAACCCTAGAAAAATTGTAAATGCAGTTACACTAGCTGGATTGGGGCCACAGATAGGATGCTTTGCTCACGTTATTAAAACCTCTACGGGATCGGTGTCCCTAAAACGGGACAGTTGTTGCTAAAGTGTGCTAATGTGACCAGAATGATGTTGTATATAACAGCCAACATTCCTGGACATATAGATGTCTTATATGGGCAGAAAGCTCATATTCTTGTTAATCTACCTGCAGTATTCAATTAACAGTAGCTATTACCGTGAAAAGAAAAACATGGTATTGTTTGAGGAGATTGCACAACAACAAAACCTTTATCACGGCAACTGGTTTGATACATTCACCTATGAAGGTAAATAATGTACTTACATTTAGTAATCTTGCTCTGATTTGTCCTCCTGAGGGCCCCAGAGATAGAATGTATCATAAAAATGGATTTTACCAAACAAAACTATGTTCAAATGTAGGAACTGGGGTCTACAGTTTAATCCCACTGCTGTCAGGATTGTTCCGGTTTTGGCCACTAGATGCCCCCATTGTGCTTTTTGACCCTTTTGTTTTCCCTTGTTTCCAGTTATTATTTGCACCTGTGCCTCATTTCACTTGAATATATTTAAACCCTTAGTTTTCCTCAGTTCTTTGCTCTGTGTTTGAATGTTAGCACCCAGCCCCAGTGATGCTGTGAACATTTGTTGCTCCAGTTGAACTCTGGTTTTTGGTCTCGTTTATTTATTTTTGGTTATCTTTTGAGGATTTTTCCTGCTGTACCTACCACCTTGTGGATTTACCTTTTTGACTTGGAGGATTACCTTTTTCTCTTCAAATTACTTTTGACGTTGTGAATTTCTATTTTTCCCTGAAGAACTTTCCTTTTTACTTTATTAAAACACAGTCTCAACACTGCCTCATCTTCAGGGTTCTGCCGACTATTAGTGGCTCAGTTTGCTAAGTGACTGTTTCTCACACCGGAGACCCGGAGGTCCTGACACCTGCTGTCTCTGGCTTCACATCCATCCCGCCCAGGCATCAAGATGTGTGAAAGTTAGTGTATAAGCTAATGATCCATCATTATGACATTCCTGGGAGTGTGTAAACTTAATTTTTTTGTTATTACATAGCATTTTTGTATTTTCTCTATAGTTGAAAATCTATCGATTTATTAATTTGGCACATTTGGACAAACACCTGGCAGACTTATTGTGCAGTAATGTAATTCTTTACTGGATCAGTCTGAAACTTTGCTCACGCACTGATGCCATCTGGTGGCCAAAATCTAAATTACACCTAGACTCCTATCTGAAAGGACTAAATAATAGGACTAAATCAATTCTAATTGAACTTTAAATTCACTTTAAAATATATATTGGGTTGAGATGGAAATGTGAATCCAACGTATATATATATTTTTGTATTTGCAGACAAACCGGAATTAAAGTCAGACTAAGTCAGTGGCACAGATGGAACTATCCAAGCAGAAGATACATCTCCTTAAAAATTATGATATTTGGTTGCATTGAGAACCAAACACAATTCAATATCACTAAATATAATTACATTAGAAATCAACCAGAGCTTGAAACCCTAAGCCTATTGTATTGTCAATTCTTTGTTGAATTCAATTGCTGCTGAATTGTTGATTACTTTTCACATGCTATATAGGCCTAAATGTCATCATTAATGATTGATAAATTATGGTCACATTTAATTTCCCAGTAAAACCTCCATTTTGGAATGACTGATAGCAATTTAGTTTTTAAGTGGAGACCTCACAAAAATTATTCTCACAATAGCAATGGTAATAGTAAAGTGACAAATATCATAGCTAAGCAGGGCTAGGGAAGGTTAAAACCTTAGATGGGAGACCAAAGGGTAGCTGTAGATTGATCAATTCTCCAGTAGAAGGTGCTGGCCAGCCTATTTTGTTTCTGATAGTGGATATAACTTAGTGGATATAACTTAACTGACATTGTTTTAAAGGTACAAATTCAGCATATTTTATAGAAGGTTTGTCTATGTTAGTAACACAGATGCAGGGAATCAGGAAGCAGGTGCAGTCAGTGAGTTTAATAAGAACGAACAGAGTGAATACACGAACAAGAGTAGTATCTGAACATAAACATAGAAACAATACTGCCTGATGGGTGATAACAACAGAATGCTAAATAAAGGGGGAGTAATCAGGGAAGTGATGAAGTCCAGGTGTGCCTAATGAGGCGTAGGTGTGTGTAATGAAGGTTGTGTGTAATAATGTGTTGCCAGGACCGGTTGTTTGTAGACCGATTCGCCGGAGGAAGGGAGTAGAAACTATGGGCTGACAGAGATGGTCGCCTTGATTTTTTTTTTATACATTGTTTGCCCAGAAAATCTGAAGTGTTATTACATACAGCCGGGAAGAACTATTGGATATCAGAGCAAAGTCAACTTACCAACATTACAATCTTTCCCGAAGCGGATCCTTTGTTAGTACCACCACCCAGGACATTGGATTTAATCCCAGAGGCCGACCCAAAACAACATTGTCTTAGAAGAGGTAGACGGAGTGGCATCGTGGTCAGACTTAGAAGGTGTGCACACCACCCACCGCTTCCAAGTATATCACTCACCAATGTTCAGTCTCTAGACAACAAGGTAGACGAAATTAGGGCAAGGTTGCGTTCCAGAGAGACAGAGATTGTAACATTCTCTGTTTCATGGAAACATGGCTCTCTCGATATGTTGTCGGAGTTGGTACAGCCACTAGGATACTTCATGCGTCGTGCAGACAGAAATAAACATCTCTCTGGGAAGAAGAAGGGTGGGTGTGTATGCTTCATGATTAACGACTCAAGGTGTAATCGTAACAACATACAGGAATGCAAGTCCTTTTGTTTACCTGACCTAGAATTCCTTACAATCAAATGCCGAACATACAGTGCCTTGCAAAAGTATTCACCCCTCTTGGTGTTTTTCCTATTTTGTTGCATTAAAACCTGTAATTTAAATTGATTCTTAGTTGGATTTCATATAATGGACATACAAAATAGTCCAAATTGGTGAAGTGAAATGAAAAAAATGACTTGTTTCAAAATATTATGAAGAAAAAAAATGTGTGTGTGCATATTTATTCACACCCTTTGCTATGACGCCCCTAAATAAGGTCTGGTGCAACCAATTACCTTCAGAAGTCACATAATTTGTTAAATAAAGTCCACCTGTGTGCAATCTAAGTGTCAAGTGATCTATCACATGATCTCTGTATACATACACCTGTTCTGAAAGGCCCCAGAGTCTGCAACACCACTATGCAAGGGGCACCACCAAGCAAGCAGAACTATGAAGACCGAAGAGCTCTCCAAACAGGCCAGGGATAAAGTTGTGAAGAAGTACAGATCGGGGTTGGGTTATAAAAAAAATATCAGAAACTTTGAACATCCCACGGAGCACCATTAAATCCATTATTAAAAAATAGAAAGAATATGGCACCACAACAAACCTGCCAAAAGACCACCAAAACGCACAGACGAGGCAAGGAGGGCATTAATCAGAGAGGCAACAAAGAGACCAAACATAACCCTGAAGGAGCTGCAAAGTTTCACAGCGGAGATTGGAGTATCTGTTCATAGGATCACTTTAAGCCGTACACTCCACAGAACTTGGCTTCACAGAAGAGTGGCCAGAAAAAAAAACAAGCAAACATGTTTGGTGTTCGTCAAAAGGCATGTGGGAGACTCCCCAAACATATGGAAGAAGGTACGCTGGTCAGATGAGACTAAAAGTTAGCTTTTTGGCCATCAAAGAAAATGCTATGTCTGGCGCAAACCCAAACACCTCATCACCCCGAGAACAGTGAAGCATGGTGGTGGCAGCATCATGCTGTTAGGATGTTTTTCATAGGCAGGGACTGGGAAACTGGTCAGAATTGAAGAAATTGTGGATGGCGCTAAATACAGGGAAAATCAATGACCCTAAGCATACTGCTAAAGCAACACTCGAGTGGTTTAAGGGGAAAGATTTAAATGTCTTGGAATGGCCTAGTCAAAGCCCAGACCTCAATCCAATTGAGAATCTGTGGTATGACTTAAAGATTGCTGTACATCAGCAGAACCCATCCAACTTGAAGGAGCTGGAGCAGTTTTGCCTTGAAGAATGGGCGCAAATACCAGAGGCTAGATGTGCCAAGCTTATAGAGAATAATCGCAAGAGCCTTGCAGCTGTAATTGCTGCAAAAGGTGTCTCTACAAAGTATTGGGGGGGGGGGGTAAATAGTTATGCATGCTTAAGTTCTATTTCTTGTTTGTTTCACAATAAAAAATATGTTGCAACTTCAAAGTGGTAGGCATGTTGTGTAAATCAAGTAATACAACCCCCCCTCAATTCTAATTCCAGGTTGTAAAGGCAACAAAATAGGAAAAAATGCCAAGGGGGTGAATACTTTCACAAGCCACTGTATTATCTCCCAAGAGAATTCTCGTCTTTGATTGCCACAGCCATGCATATTCCCCCTCAAGCTGATACAATGACGGCCCTCAAGGAACTCCACTGGATTCTATGCAAACTGGAAAACATATATCCTGAGGCTGAATTTATTGTAGCTGTGGATTTTAAGAAAGCAAATTTGAGAACAAGGCTACCTAAATTCTACCAGCATATTGATTGTAGCACTCGTGTGGGCAATACACAATCACCAAAACTCTAACCTCTGCGATGTATACAAGGCCCTTCCCCGCTCTCCTTTCAGCAAATCCGAGCACGACTCCATTTTGCTGCTACCATCCTAAAGGCAGAAACAAACAGGATGTGTCCGTGTCAAGAACTATTCAACACTGGTCTGACCAATCGGAATCCACGCTTCAATATTATTTTGATCACGCAGACTGGAAAATGTTCTGGGCAGCCTCAGAGACTAACATGCATTTATATGCTGATTCGGTGAGTAAGTTTACAAGGAAGTGCAGGTAATGTTGTATCCACTGTGACTATTAAAACTTTCCCTAACCAGAAAACAAGGATAGCAAAACTGAATGTGCAAACCATCGCATTTAACTATGGAAAGATGACTGGGAACATGGCAGAATATAAACAGTGTAGTTATTCCCTCCATAAGGCAATCAAACAAGCAAAATGTCGGTGTAGGGACAAAGCCGAGTCGCAATTCAATGGCTCAGACATGATATGTATGTGACAATGTCTACAGGCAATCACAGACTACAAAAATAAAACCAGTCACATCACGGACCCCGATGTCTTGCTTCCAGACAAACTAAACACCTCTTTTCCCAGCTTTGAGGATAATACAGTGCCACCAATGTGGCACACTATCAAGGACTGCGGGCCCCCCCCTCTCCTTCTCTGTGGCCAACGTGAGTAAGACATTTAAAAGTGGCTGGTGTGTTTACGGACATATTCAATCTCTCCCTATCCTAGTCTGCTGTACCCGCTTCAAGATGGCCACCATTGTCCCTGTACCCAAGAAGGCAAAGAGAACTGAAATAAATGACTATTGCCCCATAGCACTCACGTCTGTCATCATGACGTTCTTTGAGAGACTAGTCAAGGATCATATTACCTCCACCTTACCTGCCACCCTAGACCGACTTCAATTTGCATACCGCCCCAAAAGGTCCACAGACGATGCAACTGCCATCACTCTGCACCACTGCCCTATCCCATCTGGACAAGAGGAATACCTATGTAAGGAATACCTATGCTTACAGCTCAGCATTCAACACCATAGTACCCGCCAAGCTTATCATTAAACTTGAGGCCCTGGGTCTCAACCACGCCCCTGTGCAATTGGGTCCTGGACTTCCTGACGAGCCACCCCCAGGTGTTGAAGGTAGGAAACATCTCCACTTCGCTGATCCTCAACACTGGGGCCCCACAAGGGTGCGTGCTCAGCCCCGTCCTGTACTCCCTGTTCACCCATGACTGCATGGCCATGCATGCCTCCAACTCAAATCATTAAGTTTGCAGATGACACAACAGTTGTGGGCTTGATTACCAACAATGATGAAACAGCCTACATGGGAGGAGGGGAGGGCACTCGGAGTGTGATATCAGGAAAACAACCTCTCACTCAATGTCAACAAAACAAAGAAGATGATCATGAACTTCAGGAAACAGCAGAGGGAGCTCCCCCCTATCCACATCGACGGGACAGCAGTGGAGAAGATGGAAAGTTTTAAGTTCCTTGGTGTACACATCACGGATAACCTGAAATGGTCCACCCACACAGACAGTGTGGTGAAGAAGGTGCAACATCGTGTCGGGCTGCATCACCCACAACCGCAAGCCTCTCCAAAGGGTGGTGAAGTCTGCACGTATGACCGGGGGCAAACTATCTGCCCTCCAGGACACCTACACCAGCCGATGTCCCAGAAAGGCCAAAAAGATCGTCAAGGACAACCACCACCCGAGCCACTGCCTGTTCACCCCACTACCATCCAGAAGGCGAGGTCAGTACAGGCGCATCAAAGCTGGGACCAAGAGACTGAAAAACAGCTTCTATCTCAAGGCCATCAGACTGTTAAACAGCCATTACTAACACAGAGAGGCTGCTGCCTACATACAGACTCGAAATCATTGGCCACTTTGGACACACACATTGGCCACTCATAAATGGATCGCTAGTCACTTTAATAATGTTTACATACTCATCTCATATGTACAGTTGAAGTCGGAGGTTTACATATACTTTAGCCAAATACATTTAATCTCAGTTTCACAATTCTTGACATTTAAACCTAGTAAAAATTCCCTGACTTAGGTCAGTTAGGATCACCACTTTATTTTAAGAATGTGAAATGTCAGAATAATAATAGAGAGAATGATTTATTTCAGCTTTTATTTCTTTCATCACATTCCCAGTGGGTCAGAAGTTTACATACACTCAATTAGTATTTGGTAGCATTGCCTTTAAATTCTTTAACTTGGGTCAAATGTTTCGGGTAGCCTTCCACAAGCTTCCCACAATAAGTTGAGAGAATTTTGGCCCATTCCTCCTGACAGAGCTGGTGTAACTAAGTCAGGTTTGCAGGCCTCCTTGCTCGCACACACTTTTTCAGTTCTGCCCACAGATTTTCTATAGGATTGAGGTCAGGGCTTTGTGATGGCCACTCCAATACCTTGACTTTGTTGTCATTTAGCCACAACTTTGAAAGTATGCTTGGGTCATTGTCCATTTGGAAGACCAATTTGCGACCAAGCTTTAACTTCCTGAGTTAACTTCCTGAGTTAACATCTTCCAATATATCCACATAGTTTCCCTCCCTCATAATGTAATCTATTTTGTGGAGTGTACCAGTCCCTCCTGCAGCAAAGCACCACCACAACATGATGCTGTCACCGGTTTGGATGGTTTTTTTCGGCTTGCAAGCCTCCCCCTTTTTCCTCCAAACATAACTATGGTCATTATGGCCAAACAGTTCTATTTTTGTTTCATCAGACGAGAGGACATTTCTCCAAAAAGTACAATCTTTGTCCCCATGTGCCATTGCAAACCGTAGTCTGGCTTTTTTTATGGCGGTTTTGGAGCAGTGGCTTCTTCCTTGCTGAGCGGCCTTTCAAGTTATGTCGATATAGGACTCGTTTTACTGAGGATATAGATACTTTCGTACCTGTTTCCTCTAGCATCTTACAAGGTCCTTTGCTGTTGTTCTGGGATTGATTTGCACTATATTCAACACAGCTCACAAATGAAAATACAATTTGAACAAATGTAGAATGATTTGTGAGCAAATGTTCAGAAATACCTAACATTTACAACGGTGGAATGTGAATTTGCGCATTCAAAAAGTGCTTGTGGATCTGCATTCTGTGCTAACAGAATTTATATATTTTTTTTGCCTGTCGATGTATTGTAATGCACAAATGTGGCTTCAGATGAGAGTCAGGGATCTCCATTCATTGGGATAATCTTTGTGTCAGTTCTAATTATATATATTTTTTATTTAAGCTTTAACTAGAAGTCAGTTAAGAACAAATTCTTGACGCGAAGCAGTGTTTCATTCCACCATTTCTTGGGAGAACGTTTTTTAGCTAACTATACAAATAAAGAACAACTTCATGAAATGTGAGTATAATGTTTATTAATTCAAAAAATGTTAAAATATTAAACTAATGACTTTGATATGAACGTTCAATTTGACAATTGGGGCATGCAACGCAGAGTGTGTGCTTTCGAGATCAGCCCACTAACCAACCTAGCTAACTATATTAGGCAAATCTCATCAGCTATTTAGATGAACAAGCAAAGTTAAATTATCTAGTTAATTCAAGAATGTGTAAATTATGAAGGACCACTCAGTTTTTAAATCCTGAATTGATGATCTGGCTAGCTAGTTAATGAGAAATGTTGGAAATATATTTTTCAATCTGTTTTCTTTCAGGGACTATTCAGGGCAATTGATGCTTGACGGCAGGATAAAGCACTCTTTTCCGACGGGTGTAACAGAAATTCTCAGTGGTGTAAAGTACTTAAGTAAAAATACTTTAAAGTACTACTTAAGTAGTTTTTTGGGGTAAATGTACTTTACTATTTATATTTTTGACTACTTTTACTTTACTACATTCTTAATTAAAATGTTTTTTTACTCCATACATTTCCCTGACAACCAAAAGTACTAGTTACATTTTGAATGCTAGAAGGACAGGACAATTGTCCAATTCACACACTTACCAAGAGAACATCCCTGGCATCTCTATTGCCTCTGATCTGACACTCACTAAACACAAATGCTTTGTTTGTAAATAATGTCTGAGTGTAAGAGTGTGCTTCTGGCTATCCATAAATAAATAAAAATACAAGAAAATTGTGACTTCTGGTTTAATATAAGGAGTTTGAAATGATTTTGATACTTAAGTATATTTAAAACCAAATACTTTTAGACTTTTACTCAAGTAGTATTTTACTGGATTACTTTTACTTGAGTCATTTTCTATTAAGATCTTTACCTTTATGACACTTGAGTACTTTTTCCACCACTAGAAATTCAGCTTCTGTTTTCTGCTCCATGTAGGCTTGCTAGCCAAGTCATGTGTTGTGCATCCTTAGCTACATTTATTAATATGTTGTTTCCTAATCAATATGCCTTATGTGGTTGATTACAGTCAGTTCCCTCCCTCACTCTATTGTTGCATCATTGGGTTGAGGGACTGGGCAATGTAACCAGTTAAATAAAAGGCAAAGTTATTGTTATTCATTCGTTATTGGTTCAAGATAATCTGATAGTTGTTAAGAAAATGTTTTGAAGTATGAAATTACAAAAGTAAACCTATGACAACTTGACAAAAATTGCATAATGATGACACCTTGAAGTGAATATACAATACATGCACCGATTCACACACATTGACACACCCCGTCATCCATTCACACTCACACATGGAAGGAGTTAACATGTCATCAGGAACAGCAACCGTGTGTTATTGGCTTGGGTTCCAGCATTTGGTCTTCTTGCCTCCTTTTATTTACTTTTATAGAGTGACTCAATAAAACGACTCAAATGTCTTGTTCTGTTTAACAAGTCATCCTTGCTACCCAGTTGACATCTAACTCAATATTGTTATTCTAATGCTACTGTTCCCAAAGAGCTGTCCATTCGGAGTCAACTTAGAACCATGACCCAGCTTGGCTGGTTCTACCACTGACCAGCAGCTTTTGGACCCTACTGAAACTCCCCACTAATCAAGCTCCCGTTTCTTTCAGGCACTAGCTGAGTTATTTGATCTGACTGCTGACTCTGCCCAAAACCGATAGCAGTGTTTCCTAAACTCGGTACTGGGGACCCCAAGGGGTAGAAATTGGGGTTATGCATTAATACGACTACACAGTTGATTCAAATAGAATATTTATATAAAGTAAAAAAAAAACTATGTGCCCAGATTCGGGTTTTGGAAACACTGACCTAAAGAATATCGTAAAATGTCAGCAGTGTGGTTCAGCATAACTTTAAAATGGCACACCTCTTCATTGAAATGCATTCCAGGTGACTACCTCATGAAGCTGGTTGAGAGAATGCTAAGAGTGTGCAAAGCTGTCATCAAGGCAAAGGGTCAATATTTGAAGAATCTCATAGCAAATGTATTTGGATTTGTTTAACATGAATTGCTTCAAAGAAACCACTACTAAAGGACACCAATAATTAGAAGAGACTTGCTTGGGCCAATAAACACGAACAATGGATATTAGACCTACGGAAATCTGCCCTTTGATCTGAAGAGTCCAAATGTTTTATTTTTGGTTCCAACCGTTGTGTCTTTGTGAGACACAGAGTAGGTGAACGGATGATCTCCGCATGTGTGGTTCCCACCGTGAAGCATGGAGGAGGTGTGATGGCGAGGCCGCCAGGCCAAACTGAGCAATCGGGGGAGAAGGGCCTTGGTCAGGGAGGTGACCAAGATCATGATGGTCACTCAGACATTGCTCCTCTGTGGCAATGGGAGAACTTCAAGAAGGACAACCATCTCTGCAGCACTCCATCAATCAGGCCTTTATGGTAGAGTGGCCAGACGAAAGTGGCACAACAGCCCGCTTGGAGCATGCCAAAAGGCACTTAAAGGACTCTCAGACCATGAGAAACAAGATTCTCTGGTCTGATGAAACCAAGATTGAACTCTTTGGCCTGAATGCCAAGCGTCACTTCTGGAGGAAACTGGCACCATCCCTATGGTGAAGCATGGTTGTAGCATCATCATGTTGTGAGGATGTTTTTCAGCGGCAGGGACTGGGAAACTAGTCAGGATCGAGGGAAAGATGAACGGAGCAAAGTACAGATAGATCCTTGATGAAAACCTGCTCCAGGGAGCTCAGGACCTCAGACTGGGGGCGAAGGTTCACCTTCCAACAGGACAACAACCCTAAGCACACAGCCAAGACAATGCAGGAGTCTCCGAACGTCCTTGAGTGGCCCAGCCAGAGCCCAGACTTGAAACCCTGTTGTGCAGTAGCTGTGCAGTGACAGTCCCCATCCAATCTGAAAGAGCTTGAGGATCTGCAGAGAAGAATGGGAGAAACTCCCCAAATACATGGTTGCCAAGCTTGTCATATCCAAGAACATATCCAAGAACACTTGATGCTGTAATAGCTGCCAAAGGTGCTTCAACAAAGTACTGAGTACAGCGTGTGAATATTTTTATTTGTCATTACGAGATATGTCTTTGTCATTATGGGATATTGTGTGTAGATAGATGAGGATAGGCAGAATACTGCCCCCTTTGGAGGAATTGCGTGCCCATAGTAAACTGAAAAGAAATCTGTCCAAAATTGCTAATATATGCATATAATAATTATTATTGGATAGAAAACACTCTAAAGCTTATGTCTGTAAGTACAGCAGAACTCACAGGGCAGGCAATCTCCCAAACTATTTTTGGGAGCCTGAAACTTGGGGCAACTTTGACGTCATGGCACCCACCCTTCCCGACCAGCTATGGATCTGGAGACACTTTCTATGTCTTCCACTAGATGTCCTCATTCAGTACAGCATTTAATTGTGCAAATCCCGCGTGTTTTGAGCCTTTGGTAGGCAAAAGACTGAGTGTCGCGAGAAAATTCAAGGTTACGGGAGCGCGCTTTTTGGAGACACTGCCAAGAAGCACGTTCATCCGAGAGATTAGATAATAGTTTGGTACGTTTAGAACATCCTAAAGCTTGATTCTGCACTTAGTTTGACCAGCTTAGTCGACACATAATATGTAATTTGGAAGTTTTGATGCGCAACTGTTCGTGACCAGAAGTAATTTTTGGTAGTATTTCAGCAGGAACTTGCAGCATTTGCTAATACAAAGACACACGAATTGAAACCAAATGATGTTTTGGGTAAGTATGACTTCTTCCACTACATTATGATTGAAGACCATCAAAGGTAAGGGAATATTTATGTTGTAATTTTGTGTTTCTGTTGACTCCAACATAGCGGAGAAATATTGCTTATGTCTGAGCGCCGTCTCAGATTATTGAAAAATGAACGATTTCTGTAACGTTAAAAAGAAATGTGACAAAGCGATTGCATTAAGAAGCAGTGTATCTTTCTAACTATATGTAGAACATGTATATTTAGTCAAAGTTTATGATGTGTATTGCTGTTATCTGGCGGAGTTATATATCTGGCGGAGTTATATATTTCTCCGGACATTTTTTTTAGCATGTTCTGAACATGATGTAAACGGTGATTTATGGATATAAATAGCATATTATTGAAAAAAACAAATGTACTGTGTAACATGTCCTATTACTGTCATCTGATGAAGATTTTCAAAAGGTTAGTGAATTATTTAAATTTTAATCCTGCGTTTGTGATTGCATCTTTTGTTCGACAAAATAGCTGTATATTGGCTGTGTCTTTGGTGGTGGTTTGGCATAAATATGTGCCATGTTTTCGCCGTAAAACATTTTAGAAATCTGACTTGCTGGGTAGATGAACAAGGTGTTTATCTTTCATTTGAGCTATTGGACTTGTTAATGTGTGGAGGTAGAATATTTTGCATTCTGTGCGCCATCTTTTGAGTTGAGCGTGGTGTGGTGTGGGGGGCTTGGGGAACCTGGTAGCGTGAACAGGTTAATCTATTTCATAATAAGGCTGTAACATTACAAAATGTGGAAAAAGTCAAGGGGTCTGAATACTTTCCGAATGCACTGTATATATACTTATTTTCCACCATAATTTGCAAATAAATTCATTAAAAATCCTACAATGTGATTTTCTGGATTTTTTTTCTCATTTTGTCTGTCATAGTTGAAGTGTACCTATGATGAAAACTACAGGCCTCTCTCATTTTTTTAAGTGGGAGAACTTGCACAATTGGTGGCAACTAGAGATACATTACATGACCAAAAGTATATAGACACCTCATCGAACATCTCATTCCAAAATCATGGGCATTAATATGGAGTTGGTCCCCCTTTGCTGCTATAACAGCCTCCACTCTTCTGGGAAGGCTTTCCACTAGATGTTGAAACATTGCTGCAAGAAATTGCTTCCATTATGCCACAGGAGCATTAGTGGGGTTGGGAACTGATGTTGGGCGATTATGCCTAGCTCACAGTCGGCGTTCCAATTCATACCAAAGGCTTTCACTGGGGTTGAGGTCAGGGCTCTGTGCAGGCCAGTCAAGTTCTTCCACACCGATCTTGATAAACCATTTCTGTATGGACCTTTGGGCACGCAGGGGTATTGTCATGCTGAAACAGGAAAGGGCCTTCCCCAAACTGTTGCCACAAAGTTGGAAACACAGAATCGTCTAGGATTGTAATGGTGTAGCGTTAAGATTGCCCTTCACTGGAACTATTGAGCCTAGCCCGAAACATGAAAAACAGCCCCCGACCATTATTATTCATCCACCAAACTTTACAGTTGGCACTAAGCATTGGGTCAGGTAGCGTTCTCCTGGCATCCGCCAAACCAGATTAGTCCGTCGGACTGCCAGATGGTGAAGCGTGATTCATAACTCCAGAGAACGCGTTTCCACTGCTATGAGTCCAATGGTGGCGAGCTTTACACTACTCCAGCCGACGCTTGGCATTGCGCATGGTGATCTTAGCCTTGTGTGCGGCTGCTCAGCCATGGAAAACCATTTCATGAAGCTCCCAAAGAACAGTTCTTGTGCTGACGTTGCCTCCAGTGGCAGTTTGGAACTTGGTAGTGAGTGTTGCAACTGAGGACAGACGATTGCTACGTGCTTCAGCACTCAGTGGTCCCGTTCGGTGAGCTTGTGTGACCTACCACTTAGCGGCTGAACAGTTGTTGCTCCTAGACGTTTCCACTTGACAATAACAGCACTTACAGTTGACCGTGGCAGCTTTAGCAGGGTAAAAAAGTTACAAACTGACTGACTTGTTGGAAAGGTAGGTTGGGCGTTACCCTGGGGGTCGGGTATGGGGCTACACCAATGCCATGATTATTGTATATATGTGATAACCTTTGTATGCTCGCAATGCGCAATGATGGAAAAGTACTGGACAAATGTTGATGTACTGCTTTAGTTCTCAGGCTGAGAATTGTCTGCACCTGCTGAGTCACGCCGGCTCAAGGCCAAGATAGTAGAGTGAGAAACCACCATCAAGACATGTTTATCTCATCTTAGATACTTTGTATCTAATCCAATACAACCATGTTAAGATATGATTGACGGTAGGTTGTATAAAGAGTGTGGTCTCCTGTTTCGTCACACAGATCTTTACTATAGACTACTAAGGTACTCTGTATGTGAATCTCTGTCTGCAATTGCATTTTATTACTAAATAGTTTTATACCAAGGTTTCTGTGTCATCTATCTGGAAGACTGATTGTTAAAGGGAAACATACATCACTCCATACAAAGGACCAGCCAACATTTGGCGAGCTTGCCAGGAGTGAGTGACGACTGCGTCTGGATGATCTTCGTCCCACTGTGCAGTGCATCAAATTATAAGGTAAGCAGATGCCTGTTAAACCAAAAGTCTGAAATTCGAAAAAGCACTGTGTGGTTGATGACTCATTCCAGTATGTAAGTGGCACCTCGCTCATAGGGTTGATAATTACAGGAACAGTCGATACCTGCATTTCTGTATAAGCCCGTAATAGGATGTATATGTGATAAATGACACAGAACCCCAGGTGTAATAGTTAGAAATTACTGAGGGTCTAATTGAACCTTGTGTGAGGAACTTGGTTATAGATTAGGATGAACCAAGTCAGTACTGAGGTACTGGGTGACAAGTGATTGAAAGTGTTATATGAGCATGGTGTTCTTACCTGAGGGAAGACACTGGATTTATGTGTGGTGTTCTTACCTGAGGGAAGATACTGGTTTTATGTGTGGTGTTCTTACCTGAGGGAAGACACTGGATTTATGTGTGGTGTTCTTACCTGAGGGAAGATACTGGATTTATGTGTGGTGTTCTTACCTGAGGGAAGATACTGGATTTATGTGTGGTGTTCTTACCTGAGGGAAGACACTGGATTTATGTGTGGTGTTCTTACCTGAGGGAAGATACTGGTTTTATGTGTGGTGTTCTTATCTGAGGGAAGACACTGGATTTATGTGTGGTGTTCTTACCTGAGGGAAGATACTGGATTTATGTGTGGTGTTCTTACCTGAGGGAAGATACTGGATTTATGTGTGGTGTTCTTACCTGAGGGAAGACACTGGATTTATGTGTGGTGTTCTTACCTGAGGGAAGATACTGGTTTTATGTGTGGTGTTCTTACCTGAGGGAAGACACTGGATTTATGTGTGGTGTTCTTACCTGAGGGAAGACACTGGATTTATGTGTGGTGTTCTTACCTGAGGGAAGACACTGGATTTATGTGTGGTGTTCTTACCTGAGGGAAGACACTGGATTTATGTGTGGTGTTCTTACCTGAGGGAAGATACTGGTTTTATGTGTGGTGTTCTTACCTGAGGGAAGACACTGGATTTATGTGTGGTGTTCTTACCTGAGGGAAGACACTGGATTTCTGTGTGGTGTTCTTACCTGAGGGAAGACACTGGATTTATGTGTGGTGTTCTTACCTGAGGGAAGACACTGGATTTATGTGTGGTGTTCTTACCTGAGGGAAGACACTGGATTTATGTGTGGTGTTCTTACCTGAGGGAAGACACTGGATTTATATATGGTGTTCTTACCTGAGGGAAGACACTGGATTTATGTTTGGTGTCCTTACCTGAGGGAAGACACTGGATTTATGTATGGTGTTCTTACCTGAGGGAAGACACTGGATTTATATATGGTGTTCTTACCTGAGGGAAGACACTGGATTTATGTTTGGTGTCCTTACCTGAGGGAAGACACTGGATTTATGTTTGGTGTCCTTACCTGAGGGAAGACACTGGATTTATGTTTGGTGTCCTTACCTGAAGGAAGACACTGGATTTATGTTTGGTGTCCTTACCTGAGGGAAGACACTGGATTTATGTTTGGTGTCCTTACCTGAGGGAAGACACTGGATTTATGTTTGGTGTCCTTACCTGAAGGAAGACACTGGATTTATGTTTGGTGTCCTTACCTGAAGGAAGACACTGGATTTATGTTTGGTGTCCTTACCTGAGGGAAGACACTGGATTTATGTTTGGTGTCCTTACCTGAAGGAAGGCATTGGTTTTGTTTTGATATATGTATAATTGATGGGATTATAGATTTGGTGTGGGACAATTGTTGTATGAGTTGAGTGTATTTGATAACAGCGAATGGATATATGCTAGTCAATATCAATAATTTCTATGTGCTGAAATACATCTACACTGGTATAGACAAGTCTTTAAGACTAGTACAAGAAAATTATATATTTGTGAATTGCGTATTGGGAAAGAGATGTTGTGAGTTTACTCTTCCATTACATCCACAAGAGAGGAGACAGGGAGAACCCGTACTGAAATTAAAATACAATTGAAACCAATTGTGGTTATTTACCACACATATTGTATGTGGTACCATTTACAGTAGCGTAGCTTGTGAATGAATGTAGTGAAACTAAAGAAGAAGAGGGGTTAGAGAAAATGGAACTGCATTGGGTACAGTTGAAGTCGGAAGTTTACATACACTTAGGTTGGGGTCATTAAAATTCGTTTTTCAACCACTCCACAAATTTATTGTTAACAACTATAGTTTTGGCAAGTTGGTTAGGACATCTACTTTGTGCATGACACAAGTAATTTTTCCAACAATTTTTTTACAGATTACTTCACTTATAATTCACTGTATCACAATTACAGTGGGTTGGAAGTTCACATAAACTAACTTGCCTGTGCCTTTAAACAGCTTGGAAAATTCCAGAAAATGATGTCATGGCTTTAGAAGCTTCTGATTGGCTAATTGACATCATTCGAGTCAATTGGAGGTGTACCTGTGGATGCGTTTCAAGGTCTACCTTCAAAATCAGTGCCTCTTTGCTCGACATCATGGGAAAAATCTAAATAAATCAGCCAAGACCTCAGACAAAACATTGTAGACCTCCACAAATGTGGTTCATCCTTGGGAGCAATTTCCAAACGCCTGAAGGTACCACGTTCATCTGTACAAACAATAGTACACAAGTATAAACACCATGGGACCACTCAGCCGTCATACCACTCAGGAAGTAGACGCGTTCAGTCTCCTAGAGATGATGTCCGAAAAGTGCAAATAATTCCCAGAACAACAGCAAAGGACCTTGTGAAGATGCTGGAGGAAACAGGTACAAAAGTATCTATATACACAGTAAAATTATGTGAAAGGCCGCTCACAAGGAAGAAGCCACTGCTCTAAAACTGCCATTAAAAAAAGCCAGACTACGGTTTGTAACTGCACATGGGGACAAAGATCGTACTTTTTGGAGAAATGTCCTCTGGTCTGATGAAACAAAAATAGAACTGTTTGGCTATTATGACCATCGTTATGTTTGGAGGAAAATGGGGGAGGCTTGCAAGCCGAAGAACACCATCCCAACCGTGAAGCACAGGGTTGGCAGCATCATGTTTTGTGGGTGCTTTGCTACAGGAGGGACTGGTGCACTTCACAAAATAGATGGCATCATGAGGCAGGAGAATTATGTGGATATATTGAAGCAATATCTCAAGTCATCAGTCAGAAAGTTAAAGCTTGGTCACAAATGGGTCTTCCAAATGGACAATGACCCCAAGCATACTTCCAAAGTTGTGGCAAAATGGCTTAAGGACAACAAAGTCAAGGTATTGGAGTGACCATTACAAAGCCCTAACCTCAATCCTATAGAAAATCAGTGGGCAGAACTGAAAAAGCGTGTGCGAGCAAGAAGGCCTGCAAACCTGACTCAGTTACACCAGCTATGTCAGGAGGAATGGGCCAAATTGCACCCAACTTATTGTGTGAAGCTTATGGAAGGCTACCCGAAATGTTTGACCCAAGTTCAACAATTTAAAGGCAATGCTACCAAATACTAATTGAGTGTATGTAAACTTCTGACCCAATGGGAATGTGATGAATGAAATAAAAGCTGAAATAAATCATTCTCTCTACTATTATTCTGACATTTCACATTCTTAAAATAAAGTGACCTAAAACAGGGAATTTTTACTAGGATTAAATGTCAGGAATTGTGAAAAACTGAGTTTAAATGTATTTGGCTAAGGTGTATGTAAACTTCCGACTTCAACTGTATATCCTCCTGTTAGGTTCTACTAGCGGGCAAATAGCCTAGTGGTTAGAGTGTTGGACTAGTAACCAAAAGGTTGTTCTGCACCTGAACAAGGGGCTGTCCCTAGGCAGTTATTGAAAATAAGAATTTGTTCTTAACGGACTTGCCTAGTTAAATAAAGGTAAAGAAAATAAAAATCTGGGGATAGAACTGGGTTTTTCTACAGTACCATACAGTTTTTCTACAGTACCATTAAAACAAAATCACGGGGCACTATGACAGATTCAACCAGAGACAGTGGGTCCCACACCAATGTAACATATTAGTCCTAATCAATATCTACAGGACAAATATCCCTACTTGAAAACCGACCTGACTGTTTTGTAAAATGTAATTAATGTACCAACGAAGAACAAAAGTACAGATAGCCGGTCACAGGAACATTTGATAAGACTAAGTGTGATGTGATAAGTGACGTAGTCAAGGGGAGGCAAAGCAGTAAGAAGAAGAGTAATAAGAAGGTTACCATACTGTCAGCCACTATATTTGGACTAATTCAGACTGAAGGACAGACATTTTATGCTCAAAGTCAGTTGAAACAGTTGAAGAGTCAAAGTGTGGCGGAACAAGGGAAAAAGAGAGACCCGGGATGTGGGCCCCTTCACCCTGCAGCTCCCCCACCTTATGAAGATAAAGAAGGAGGTGTGGAAGTGAGAGAAGGTTTATACCCTGTAACAGCAACTGGTACAAAGGTAAATATTAAAGGAGAACTAATGAAAGAAGATGAAGAAGGAGAAGAGGGTGAGAGTCTACAAAAAAAAGAAGAGTAGAACGAGATGGAGAGAAAAGTTTCAGTAATTGGCGAATTGCCGAATTCGGGTCCTCGTCAACCCCTCTAGGAAACCCAGGCAAAGACAAAGGCAGGAATATTCCACATATGGCCAGCAGTTCATATAAGGGCAGTAGTGGACCCTGGAATCCGGAGAAGGACTGGGAAACAGGCAGTAAGAAAAGGATCTCATACAAACCAGTGAGAATTGCCATATGTGTGAAGAACAAAGTTTGAAACGAGTAAAAGAATACTGTGTTTTCGAAGAACAATGGAAAGACTTAAGGCGTAAAGTCCGCAAACACCTGAGGGACCTACAGGATGACGATTCTGAGAAAAACAGGAGACAATATGACAAAGAGAACAACTCATGGAAGAGGAAAGAACGGGAGGTGCTATAGAAGAGAAAATGGAAAAAACGAAACTGGAAGAGGAAAAATGTAGAGGATATAGCACAAGAAGTTCAAACGATGACCCAAAGGGCGTGTTCCCTCTAATGTACAAACAAGGCCCGAGGGGGGGGTGCAAATTTATGCCGAATACAAGCCCTGGAGTTTTGGAGACATTGCAATTGCTGCTAAATCCCTACCAAGAATGTCGAAAGGAGCCGAAGTCTGGATAAGAGAATTTGGAACAAGGCACGGCCACCAGAACCTATGCCTTGGAGATATGAAGGCAATTTTATCCTGGGCACTCACCCATGGACAGTTCAATGATGTAATGATCCGTTGTGGGTTATTGGCTCAACCCGCTGAGCTGGAGTTAAGCCAGTGCAGACAACACCTATGGGACTGCTTGAGAGATATGTCCACTCCCATGTGAGACATGAGAAGACTGACTATAAATTTGGACCTGACTCAGATTTCTGAGATTGGATAGATAACCTGAAACAGAAATGGCTTGAGGAATTGGGAGACTGCAATGACCATTCTGAAGCCACCGAGAACATGTTTTATGACAGAGCCTGCCTCAACCTTCCAGAAAAAGTACAGATGCAACTGAGGGAGGTCGTGGGCTGGGAGAGAAAGGCGGGTGAGTAATGCGAGGATTATATGAGACACCACTGACAGAACTGGCTTTGTGATAAACAAGCAGAGAAATCAAGAAAACAGGGGCATGATGGTGCAGTAAAAAAGGCCCAATTGGAGGAGAGTAATAAAGCAGGTGAGCCTGTCATGGTGATGATGAACACTCCTGCTCCTACAGCGCCCCCAAGTGGACATGCACCAGAACCACAGCCCATAGTGCCTTATGTACAATTTCCCCCTCAGACCTATGGGAACCCACAACCATGGGGCCCACCATCACCCAGAATGCCACCTATGCAATGTTGGGGGTGTGGACAATTTGGACACATGCGGAACCAATGTCTACAAAATCTTCAATATCAAGGATGGGCAACAACCCCCAGCAGGCACAAGGAGGTTGCCAGCCTGGCCCTGGCCACCTAGGAGGACGCAGAGGAAATCAACCACAGACGGGGAAGGGGAGGTGTCTGGCCACAAGAAAATCAGAACACCACCAGTTCCAATTTTCCTGACGTTCAGCAATGAAGAGGCCCAGACCCTTTCCTCCAGTGTCCCCAGTACATATTCGAAGATGGGAAAAGGGACCTGACCTCTCTGACACTGCCCTGACTGATGCTGACTTGGAGCTTTTCGTTGAAGTTCTGCATATATAGATCAAACTACAGGGAAGAAACATGCAGGGTTTGGTATTGTGACAATTGATAGAACCACTCACATACAACCATTACCAGATACTTTCTCAGCTCAACAGGCTGAACTTTTGGCACTAACCACTGACTGTAAAATGGGATAAGGGAAAATGGTTACAATTTTCTGTGATTCTGCTTATGCAATAGGGGTTTATCTCTCCTGGTGTGGTGTCTGTAGGAGTATTAAATCAAATCAAATGTATTTATATAGCCCTTCGTACATCAGCTGATATCTCAAAGTGCTGTACAGAAACCCAGCCTAAAACCCCAAACAGCAAGCAATGCAGGTGTAAAAGCACGGTGGTTAGGAAAAACTCCCCAGAAAGGCCAAAACCTAGGAAGAAACCTAGAGAGGAACCAGGCTATGTGGGGTGGCCAGTCCTCTTCTGGCTGTGCCGGGTGGAGATTATAACAGAACATGTCCAAGATGTTCAAATGTTCATAAATGACCAGCATGGTCGAATAATAATAAGGCAGAACAGTTGAAACTGGAGCAGCAGCACGGCCAAGTGGACTGGGGACAGCAAGGAGTCATCATGTCAGGTAGTCCTGGGGCATGGTCCTAGGGCTCAGGTCCTCCAAGAGAGAGAAAGAAAGAGAGAAGGAGAGAATTAGAGAACGCACACTTAGATTCACACAGGACACCGAATAGGACAGGAGAAGTACTCCAGATATAACAAACTGACCCTAGCCCCCCGACACATAAACTACTGCAGCATAAATACTGGAGTCTGAGACAGGAGGGGTCAGGAGACATTGTGGCCCCATCCGAGGACACCCCAGGACAGGGCCAAACAGGAAGGATATAACCCCACCCACTTTGCCAAAGCACAACCCCCACACCACTAGAGGGATATCTTCAACCACCAACTTACCATCCTGAGACAAGGTAGGGTTTTTACAATGCTTGTGGAAGTCCTATTCGTAATAGAACTATGGTTTTCAATGTTTATGATGTTGCCCTTGTGAAGGTTGCTTCTCAAACTGGGGGAATTTTTTTGTGAATATGGGTAATGCCATGGCAGCTGAGGCTGCTAAATTTGCTGCCTCAAAGTGTCATAGCCACTCCATGTTCTTATCTGCTACTGTTGGGAAAGGCGCTGATGATTTGGCATCTAAACGGGCTTTGGATGTTGGTTCTCATTTGGTATGGCAACTGCGGGGTTGTAAAATTGACCACGTTTCTAAAATTTGGAGACAGACTGTCTTATCACCTCTGTTTGCCATGTGTCCCATTTGTCAAGGGGGGATATGATAGAGGCAAATTCTTTGGATTGGTTTTGTCCAAATTTGACTGAGCATGTGAATCGGTTTCTATTTCGATGTGCTACGTACGTGCATGCAATTTAACATTACCAAAGGAACACCTCTGAAACCAGGTCATATCCCTACGCCAAGAGGACCATTTGTCCATCTTGCCGTGAATTTTATGGATCTTTCAGAAAGAAAAGGAAAAGGTACTGTTTAGTCCTTATTGACAGGTTCACCAGGTGGGTGGAGGCATTTCCCACCACACACTGTGATGCTAAGACAGTAGCAAAGCTACTAGTGAGGGAGATAAAACCTCAGGAACACCAAATCTAGGTATTTTCTGCAGACAATGGTACCCACTTCACTGGTGATGTAGTGAAGCAGGTAGGCATAATGATGGGAGTGGACCAGAAGTTTGTGTCTATCTACCACCCCCAGAGTAATGGGGTTACCGAGAGAGCTAACCAATCCATTAAAGGGTTAGCTAAGGCATGCCACTCCACCAAGAAATCTTGGGTGGATTGTTTACCACTGCTGTTCATGAAAATGTGCAGTAAGTGTTAATAAAGGCCTGGGGTGTACACCACATGAAATATTGACAGGAAGACCCATGAATGTTCCCGCACACAGACCCATGACTGACAGAAAAATAGACCTCACTCTAACTGAAGTAGAACACTTGGAGTACATGAAAGAGCTAACTACTATTGTCAGATCTCTCCACTCTCACACTAGGAAAGCTCAGGAGGGGGTACCAGGTGAGGACCCCGACTACCTGCCTGTGGAGGTTGGAGACTGGATCAAAATGCGGGTCCACAAGAGAAAATGGAACCAGCCAAGATGGATGGGGCCATTCAAGGTAACCATGGCAACACCAAAGGCGGTCAGAGTTCAGGAAAGGTCTGGCTGTTATCACCTGTCCCACTGCCAGAAGTTGTTCAGCCCACAGGAGATTATGGTACCAGACACAGCCTGAAACAAGAGGCAGAAGCAGATGTGAGTCGAGACCAAAGACTTGAAATAGATGAAGGGCAAGACCAAAGCCCTGAAGAACCAACTGTTTTCATGATCAGCAAGGTTATGTTGTAAATAAAAAAAATCCTTAGGGGGTATAAGAGAGGGAAGACGACTGCATGTGGTTGTCGGTGGTTGACTGTGTTGGGTCTATCCACACAACTTGTTTATGTGGGTGAAGCCGGCCCTGTCAACACGTGGGTAAAGTTTGTTCGAGACTTAGGTAGAAAAGTGTCCCCAAATGGAACTGCGGTGTTAATTTTGTCTAAACCCAAATCCATGAGAGAGTTGTTTAGTTCAATGAGTAGACCAATGGCAGAGACAGATCAGGCCTGTGGAATGTTGTATTTTATGAGGAGGGCATAAGACAAGCAGAGCCCGTGTAATTGTACCCAAGGACTCTTTTATGGACATGAGCAAATTGATCAGGGTAATAAGAACATATCGAAAGGGACTGGGGGATACAAGCTCTGGGGAGTGTGTCTAACAAATGGGAATCCAGAAGCTGTGGATAAAATAGGGACTGTAACTCATGGGTTTTGGCCACGGCATAATCCCCGGGATGATGATAATTAGGAAAAGGCTTGTGTACTCACCCAACGATGTATGGCTGGAGTGAAAACCTGGGGACCACTGTGGCTGAACCAATTTTAGAGAATCTGAAGCAAGAACGCGTTCCACCATTATGTATCTGTAACAATGGCTCTTTGGCTGTAACAGTGCATTGTAGATCTTATGCAGGCTAACTCCCTGACGAAGAGCGCTAGAGTGACCTATCTTTCTCTAAACGATGGTATGGGATCACCCTGGGGGTTTATGTGGATTTGCGACGGTAGAGGTTATCTGGTCATTAAGGCAGTTACGGCTAGGCACAGTTTGGCTTTACCTGCTGTCAGCACAGGAAGGCAAGTGTAAGGCCCTGGATCTCGATGACAAATGCGTAATGTTACTTCCTGACTCCTCCAATAACATGACCAAAATTCTTCTTGATATGTCTAAGCTCTCTAATACTCTCAGCCCTAGTGACGATGATGTTCTGACCAGGATGGGTAAATGGTTCACTGGAAAATTTGGAAATGTTATGGGCCAGATTTTAATGGGTATCTTATCATTTGTAGTTCCTGTGTTGATAGGCTTTTGCTGTTTTTTGTTGTCTTGGTAAATGGGCAGAGAAGAAGACCATGACTGGTTTAATGGCCAGGCATGGTCTTCTTCTCTGCCCATTTACCAAGACAACAAAAAACAGCAAAAGCCTATCAACACAGGAACTACAAATTAGACATATCAAGAAGAATTTTGGTCATGTTATTGGAGGAGTCAGGAAGTAACATTACGCATTTGTCATCGAGATCCAGGGGTATTTGTAATTTACTCAAACGTATGGCCATTTTCCTGTATTGCTTTTATTTCTTTCATCACATTCCCAGTGGGTCGGAAGTTTACATACCCTCAATTAGTGATGAATTAGAAATCAACCAGAAGTCAATTCTTTACTGTCTGGACATGTCCTTGTTTCTCCAAGTCCTTTTTATCAGGATATTTAGATCTCCAATTATAGACTAATCGAAGACAATGATTATTAAATTTAGGATTAACAATGCTGGATCTGTTAGGTGGGGGATATGTGTCTATTATCACAATAGATACAGAAATACAATCTCCACCTAAGATAATTTTGATATCCTGAAATACACACATAACTCCATGAATCTCTTCTTCAAATTCTTGAAATAATATCCTGTTGTTTTGTTTGTTGTTGGATGCATAAATATTCCCTAATAAAAACATTTCACTGTTGAAATTCACTTTTAAAACGAACCAACATCCAGAGTGGCGAGTCTTACTACTGATGACCTTCCCTTTAAAATGCGCCTCTTATAACTGCAACACCCGCAGAGTGGTTGTTACCCCATTGATTATTCCCCAAAAATCGATTGGAAGAACAAGCATGAGTCTCTTGTAGAAAGTATAAGTCTGCATTAAACCGTTTGCAATACAGGAAAATGGCCATACGTTTGAGTAAATTACAAATACCCCTGATATTAATTGAACAAACAGATAGACGAACTTCAAACAACAACCTTGTTATGCTAATATAAGCCTTTCCTAAGGATATGCATCTCAAAAGGTTTCCATACCATTATTAACTCCTCCAACAAAAAACTATGAAATACTGGTCAAAAAGTTTCCAAATTGTTCTTACTCACAAGGGAGAGACGTTGTGTATTAGACCTTACAATAAAGCAGTTATTCAAATCAAATCAAATTGATTTATATAGCCCTTCGTACATGAGCTGATATCTCAAAGTGCTGTACAGAAACCCAGCCTAAAACCCCAAACAGCAAGCAATGCAGGTGTAGAAGCACGGTGGCTAGGAAAAACTCCCTACAAAGGCCAAAACCTAGGAAGAAACCTAGAGAGGAACCAGGCTATGTGGGGTGGCCAGTCCTCTTCTGGCTGTGCCGGGTGGAGATTATAACAGAACATGGCCAAGATGTTCAAATGTTCATAAATTACCAGCATGGTCAAATAATAGTAAGGCAGAACAGTTGAAACTGGAGCAGCAGCATGGCCAGGTGGACTGGGGACAGCAAGGAGTCATCATGTCAGGTAGTCCTGGGGCATGGTCCTAGGGCTCAGGTCCTCCGAGAGAGAGAAAGAAAGAGAGAATTAGAGAACGCACACTTAGATTCACACAGGACACCGAATAGGACAGGAGAAGTACTCCAGATATAGCAAACTGACCCCAGCCCCCCGACACAAACTACTGCAGCATAAATACTGGAGGCTGAGACAGGAGGGGTCAGGAGACACTGTGGCCCCATCCGAGGACACCCCCGGACAGGGCCAAACAGGAAGGATATAACTCCACCCACTTTGCCAAAGCACAGCCCCCACACCACTAGAGGGATATCTTCAACCACCAACTTACCATCCTGAGACAAGCCTGAGTATAGCACACAAAAGATCTCCGCCACGGCACAACCCAAGGGGGGCGCCAACCCAGACAGGATGACCACAACAGTGAATCAACCCACTCAGGTGACGCACCCCCTGCAGGGACGGCATGAGAGAGCCCCAGTAAGCCAGTGACTCAGCCCCTGTAATAGGGTTAGAGGCAGAGAATCCCAGTGGAAAGAGGGGAACCGGCCAGGCAGAGACAGCAAGGGTGGTTCGTTGCTCCAGAGCCTTTCCGTTCACCTTCCCACTCCTGGGCCAGACTACACTCAATCATATGACCCACTGAAGAGATGAGTCTTCAGTAAAGACTTAAAGGTTGAGACCGAGTTTGCGTCTCTGACATGGGTAGGCAGACCGTTCCATAAAAATGGAGCTCTATATTTATTCACCCATAGTTAGTGTTTAGTTTAACAGTTTTCAGTTCATCCTTTTCTCATTCAAGTGTTTGTGTAAATTCTTTACAATAAAAGGCCTACCAGTTCTGTCCAAATTAGAGGTCAGATCCTCCGTGAACCTCAATTTATGCTTTATGAAGAACTCGCAATCCAGGGAAGAATTGTGAGTTACGCATCAAGCAAAAAAATGAAGTTCACGGAGGATCTGGGTGCTTGTCTACCGTTTGGGCTGAGAAAGGGAAAGGGTCAGACATTTCTGTGACAGGAATATAAAAATGGTAAAATTAGCTAAAATGCTTAACTTACCATGAAGTTAGCATGCCAATAGAACATACTCAACATCTGAGCAAAGTTGGCTTGCACTACATGGCTAGCTAGCATTAGCCGGCTAACATTACTGCTGACTAGCTGGCTGACTGACTAGCTAGCAGACTGGATAGCCAGCCCTATGTCGTATCTGGGATCTACATCTGTTTATATTAGTTACTGTGCTGTTACTAAGCAGTAATGCATTACGGCAGTGTTACGTTACTACACCTAATAGGAAATGCACATGCGCACTGGGATGCCGGGAACGGTAGAGCACGAGGGTTTTTTGACTAAAGGAAAAACTAACTGTACACCCGTCTCCTGCCTGGTCATTTCTCCACAACACAAATATTACACCCTATATGGCTACTGGCTATAGTCATGCTAGTAGTAACTAGCTAGTGGAAGTAAGTTAGTCCCTCAACCTGATACAAGATGAAGCTGCCCAGCCAGAGGTACCTGTTACAGCAAGGTGATATTTCTAAATGAATTTCTGTAGCTAACTAGATCTTCTGTCTGGCTGATGCTGGTGCACATTGATGGAGTAGGCTACTAATTTACCGTAGTTACTGTAAATGGCTACCTATCTGGGCCTTTATAGAGCTATTTCTTACACATTCATTACAACAATATCCAGATAAGCTATAGTCAATGCTGATATTGTGTGTGGGTTCGGGAATGTGCCTGCAGGAGAAGGGCACCTGAGCAGACCATCATGAACTTCATCCAGTTAACGTTACATCAACCAATGCAGTAAGTTAAAAATCCGCCTTTTTATTGGTGTGGGTATATGTCACAAACCTTTCCTGTTTAATAAAAGGCACATGCAGAAAGGGCATGTGTGTGAGGATACTACATGAATTTCTAGGACAATTGGCCAACTTTTCTGAATGTATACCTATCAACTTTCAGGGGGGGGCTGATAATCAATGATACGGATCCAGTCTGATATTACTTGATTATTGATTCCCATCACATCCTCTCATTTACACAGTTCAGTCACTCAGCCCGATCCAAAAACGTTTACACTACTTCTTCCTACAACACCCTGACGAGAAGCAAAAGGCCTGGCACCATGACTGTACATTTGCATATCTCTAACCCTGCTGTACCCTACCGTGCTGAGACAATCTGACTCTAGAACAGTACTACACTATTTTTTAAATGAAATGCTCAACAGTGATTATTGATTCTCTCTGCCATCCTCACAGTTCACTCACTCAGATGGTGTATAGGCTAGTTGATGGCACCTACATGCCTGTTTGAAGGGACAACTGGACAGAACATATCAGAATGCTTGGACCTCAGCTGAGCGCCTTCTCTCCTTCCCAGTCTTTCAAGAAAAGCACCTTCTTTATACTTCCCGTTTGGCATGATGCTCTCAAGGTGTGTCTCTTTCCATGTTGTGTGGTATTACATATAGATTACTCATAGACACTTACACTTAGTTTGCCTGAATTGGTGTCTACTTCTACTTTGTTACCTTTACATAATTTAATGATCCCTCCACTGCCACATGCTCTTGCTCTTTCTCTCCAGGATACATTAGGGGAAGCTGCTTTGGTGTTGTCACCAGTCTCCAGTGGTGTAAAGCACTTAAGTAAAAAGACTTTAAAGTACTACTTAAGTCGTTTTGGGGTATCTGTACTTTACTATTTATATTTTTGACAACTTTTACTCCACTACATTCCTAAAGAAAATAATGTACTTTTTACTCCTTACATTTTGGATGATTAGCAGGACAGGAAAAGTGTCCAATTCAAGCACTTATCAAGAGAATTTCCCTGGTCATCCCTACTGACTCTGATCTGTCTGTCATGCCCTGGTCGAAGTATATTTATTTATTTTTATTTCACCTTTATTTAACCAGGTAGGCTAGTTGAGAACAAGTTCTCATTTGCAACTGCGACCTGGCCAAGATAAAGCATAGCAGTGTGAACAGACAACACAGAGTTACACATGGAGTAAACAATTAGCAAGTCAATAACACAGTAGAAAAAAAAATAAAAAAAATAAAAAAATGGGCAGTCTATATACAATGTGTGCAAAAGGCATGAGGAGGTAGGCGAATAATACAATTTTGCAGATTAACACTGGAGTGATAAATGATCAGATGGGCATGTACAGGTAGAGATATTGGTGTGCAAAAGAGCAGAAAAGTAAATAAATAAAAACAGTATAAAAACAGTATGGGAATGAGGTAGGTGAAAAAGGGTGAGCTATTTACCAATAGACTATGTACAGCTGCAGCGATCGGTTAGCTGCTCGGATAGCTGATGTTTGAAGTTGGTGAGGGAGATAAAAGTCTCCAACTTCAGCGATTTTTGCAATTCGTTCCAGTCACAGGCAGCAGAGTACTGGAACGAAAGGCGGCCAAATGAGGTGTTGGCTTTAGGGATGATCAGTGAGATACACCTGCTGGAGCGCGTGCTACGGATGGGTGTTGCCATCGTGACCAGTGAACTGAGATAAGGCGGAGCTTTACCTAGCATGGACTTGTAGATGACCTGGAGCCAGTGGGTCTGGCGACGAATATGTAGTGAGGGCCAGCCGACTAGAGCATACAAGTCGCAGTGGTGGGTGGTATAAGGTGCTTTAGTGACAAAACGGATGGCACTGTGATAGACTGCATCCAATTTGCTGAGTAGAGTGTTGGAAGCCATTTTGTAGATGACATCGCCGAAGTCGAGGATCGGTAGGATAGTCAGTTTTACTAGGGTAAGCTTGGCAGCGTGGGTGAAGGAGGCTTTGTTGCGGAATAGAAAGCCGACTCTGGATTTGATTTTTGATTGGAGATGTTTGATGTGAGTCTGGAAGGAGAGTTTGCAGTCTAGCCAGACACCTAGGTACTTATAGATGTCCACATATTCAAGGTTGGAACCATCCAGGGTGGTGATGCTAGTCGGGCATGCGGGTGCAGGCAGCGATCGGTTGAAAAGCATGCATTTGGTTTTACTCGCGTTTAAGAGCAGTTGGAGGCCACGGAAGGAGTGCTGTATGGCATTGAAGCTCGTTTGGAGGTTGGATAGCACAGTGTCCAATGACGGGCCGAAAGTATATAGAATGGTGTCGTCTGCGTAGAGGTGGATCAGGGAATCGCCCGCAGCAAGAGCAACATCATTGATATATACAGAGAAAAGAGTCGGCCCGAGAATTGAACCCTGTGGCACCCCCATAGAGACTGCCAGAGGACCGGACAGCATGCCCTCCGATTTGACACACTGAACTCTGTCTGCAAAGTAATTGGTGAACCAGGCAAGGCAGTCATCCGAAAAACCGAGGCTGTTGAGTCTGCCGATAAGAATTTGGTGATTGACAGAGTCGAAAGCCTTGGCGAGGTCGATGAAGACGGCTGCACAGTACTGTCTTTTATCGATGGCGGTTATGATATCATTTAGTACCTTGAGTGTGGCTGAGGTGCACCCGTGACCGGCTCGGAAACCAGATTGCACAGCGGAGAAGGTACGGTGGGATTCGAGATGGTCAGTGACCTGTTTGTTGACTTGGCTTTCGAAGACCTTAGATAGGCAGGGCAGGATGGATATAGGTCTATAGCAGTTTGGGTCCAGGGTGTCTCCCCCTTTGAAGAGGGGATGACTGCGGCAGCTTTCCAATCCTTGGGGATCTCAGACGATATGAAAGAGAGGTTGAACAGGCTGGTAATAGGGGTTGCGACAATGGCGGCAGATAGTTTCAGAAATAGCGGGTCCAGATTATCAAGCCCAGCTGATTTGTACGGGTCCAGGTTTTGCAGCTCTTTCAGAACATCTGCTATCTGGATTTGGGTAAAGGAGAACCTGGAGAGGCTTGGGTGAGGAACTACGGGGGGCGGAGCTGTTGGCCGAGGTTGGAGTAGCCAGGCGGAAGGCATGGCCAGCCGTTGAGAAGTGCTTATTGAAGTTTTCGATAATCATGGATTTATCGGTGGAGACCGTGTTTCCTAGCCTCAGTGCAGTGGGCAGCTGGGAGGAGGTGCTCTTGTTCTCCATGGACTTCACAGTGTCCCAGAACTTTTTGGAGTTGGAGCTACAGGATGCAAACTTCTGCCTGAAGAAGCTGGCCTTAGCTTTCCTGACTGACTGCGTGTATTGGTTCCTGACTTCCCTGAACAGTTGCATATCACGGGGGCTATTCGATGCTATTGCAGTCCGCCACAGGATGTTTTTGTGCTGGTCGAGGGCAGTCAGGTCTGGAGTGAACCAAGGGCTGTATCTGTTCTTGGTTCTGCATTTTTGAACGGAGCATGCTTATCTAAAATGGTGAGGAAGTTACTTTTAAAGAATGACCAGGCATCCTCAACTGACGGGATGAGGTCAATGTCCTTCCAGGATACACGGGCCAGGTCGATTAGAAAGGCCTGCTCACAGAAGTGTTTTAGGGAGCGTTTGACAGTGATGAGGGGTGGTCGTTTGACTGCGGCTCCGTGGCGGATACAGGCGATGAGGCAGTGATCGCTGAGATCCTGGTTGAAGACAGCGGAGGTATATTTGGAGGGCCAGTTGGTCAGGATGACGTCTATGAGGGTGCCCTTGTTTACAGAGTTAGGGTTGTACCTGGTGGGTTCCTTGATGATTTGAGTGAGATTGAGGGCATCTAGCTTAGATTGTAGGACTGCCGGGGTGTTAAGCATATCCCAGTTTAGGTCACCTAACAGAACAAACTCTGAAGCTAGATGGGGGCGATCAATTCACAAATGGTGTCCAGGGCGAAGCTGGGAGCTGACGGGGGTCGGTAGCAGGCGGCAACAGTGATAGACTTGTTTCTGGAGAGAGTAATTTTCAAAATTAGTAGTTCAAACTGTTTGGGTATGGACCTGGAAAGTATGACATTACTTTGCAGGCTATCTCTGCAGTAGACTGCAACTCCGCCCCTTTGGCAGTTCTATCTTGACGGAAGATGTTATAGTTGGGTATGGAAATCTCTGAATTTTTGGTGGCCTTCCTGAGCCAGGATTCAGACACGGCAAGGACATCAGGGTTAGCAGAGTGTGCTAAAGCAGTGAGTAAAACAAACTTAGGGAGGAGGCTTCTGATGTTGACATGCATAAAACCAAGACTTTTTCGATCACAGAAGTCAACAAATGAGGGTACCTGGGGGCATGCAGGGCCTGGGTTTACCTCCACATCACCCGCGGAACAGAGAAGGAGTAGTATGAGGGTGCGGCTAAAGGCTATCAAAACTGGTCGCCTAGAGCGTTGGGGGCAGAGGATAAGAGGAGCAGGTTTCTGGGCATGGTAGAATATATTCAGGGCATAATGCGCAGACAGGGGTATGGTGGGGTGCGGGTACAGCGGAGGTAAGCCCAGGCACTGGGTGATGATGAGGTTGATCTCTGGACATGCTGGTTGTAATGGGTGAGGTCACCGCATGTGTGGGGGTGGGACAAAGGAGGTAACAGGGGTATGCAGAGTGGATCTAGGGGCTCCATTGTGAACTAAAACAATGATAACTAACCTGAACAACAGTATACAAGGCATATTGACATTTGGGAGAGACATACAGCGAGGCATACAGTAATCACAGGTTTTGAATTGGGAAAGCTAGCTAAAAACAGTAGGCGAGGCTAATCAGCTAGCACAACAAACAGCAGGTAAAATGGCGTTGACTAGGCAACTGGGCCGACAGATAAACAAACAGGCAGAATGGGGTACCGTGATTAATGGACAGTCCAGCGTGCGTCAGCTATGTAGCCAAGAAATCAGTGTCCAGGGGTAGCGGTGGATGGGCAGGGAAGCTGGGCTGGCGAGTGTTATCCAGGGTTTTTTTTTTTTTTTTTTTAAACTAACAATGACTAAATAGCTTGTAGCTAGTTAGCTGGTTAGCGTCTGGAGGTTCTTGAGTGTGTCATAAAAATAAATCAAAATTAAAAGTGATAGCGAATCCGTATCACAGTGGGTGAGGCAGGTTTCCGGAAGGTATAAACAAATAAAAATCAAAGAGAGATAGAAAGTAAATGGGTTCAGAAGTGTTTGGGATGAGGTGAGTCAGATGGTTAGCAGGCCTGTGCTAACAAGCTAACAGTTCGTAGGCCCGGGCTAGACAAGCTAGCCGTTAGCAGGCCGAATAGCAAGTAGGGAGATAGCGAGGGCTAGAGAGCTAACCTTTGGGGGACGTCGCGATGGGGTGAGTCTGTTTATTCCTCTTCTTGCGGTGACATCGACAGACCGGTCGTGGGCCCGGGTAATTGTAGCCCAGGATTATGCTACAGGAGCTCTAGTGCGCTGGGTGAGCTGGAGACACAGCGTTTCAGAAAGCTCGCGGGCCTTGGCCAGCAGATGGGTCTTTGGCGATGTCGCAACGAAAAAGCCTGTTGAAACCACCTCGGACGATTATGTCGGCGGACCAGTCGTGATGGATCGGCGGCGCTCCGTGTCGGCAGTAAAGGGTCCAGGCCAATTGGCAAAAGAGGTATCGTTGGGCCTCTTCGGCTAGTCGGGAGATGGGCTTAGCTCAAGGCTAACTGTAGCTTGTTTTGGGCCAGAGACGTTGGCCAGGAGTAGCCACTCGGAATTGCAGCTAGCTAGTTGCGATGATCCGGTGTAAAGGTTCAGAGCTTGCGGTAGGAATCCGGAGATGTGGTAGAGAAAGAGCAGTCTGATATGCTCTGGGTTGATGTCGCGCTGGTGTTCTAGTTAGCTTAGAAGACCGCTAGCAATGGCTAAAGTGGCTAACTGGCTAGCTTCTGATGGTGGCTCCGGATCTAATGTAAAGTATAGAAAAGGCGGATCCGTACCACATTGGGTGATGCGGGTTGCAGGAGAGTATATTCAGCTCTAGTTTGAGAGTGAGATTAAAATATGTACGAAATATATACAGAAAAAAAAAAACGAAGAAAACTATATTTACACTAGACAGGACGGGACAAGACAAAACATACGTCCGACTGCTACGCCATCTTGGATTTCAAATGTGTAGTATGTTTGTCTTCATTTATTTGGTCAGGCCAGGGTGTGACATGGGTTTTTGTGGTGCGTTTTTTTCTTGGGGTTTTGTGAGGTGTCTAACATAGTCTATGGCTGCCTGAGGCGGTTCTCAATCAGAGTCAGGTGATTTTCGTTTTCTCTGATTGGGAACCATATTTAGGCAGCCATATTCTTTGAGTATTTTGTGGGTGATTGTTCCTGTCTCTGTGTTAGTTGTCACCAGATAGGCTGTATAGGTTTTCACGTTCCGTTTGTTGTTTTTGTTTGTTTTTTCTTCATTAAAGATGTATCGAACTAACCACGCTGCAGTTTGGTCCGACTCTCCTTCGACGGAAGAAAACCGTAACAGAATCACCCACCACAAGAGGACCAAGCGGCATGGTGACAGGCAGCGGCAGCAGGAGCTACGAAGTTTGGAGTATGAGACTTGGGAGACAGGTGGGCGGTCGACCCAGAGAGAGTGCCGGAGCCCGCCTGGGATTCGCTGGAGCCGTGCGAAGAAGGTTATCGGAGAATGGAGTTGGCGAAGCTAGCATGGCGGCGCGGACGGAAGACCGAGAGTCAGCCCCAAAAATGTCTTGGGGGGGGGGGCTCAGGGATAGTGTGTTAGAGTCAAGGTTCAAACCTGAGCCAACTCCCCCTGTTTATCATGAGGAGCAGCGATCACAGGACTTCTGGACTTGGGAGGAGATATTGGATGGAAAAGGACCCTGGGCACAGCCTGGTGAATATCGACGCCCCAAAGAAGAACTGGAGGCAGCGAAAGCGGAAAGGCGCTGGTATGAAGAGGCAGCACGGCGACGCGGATGGAAGCCCGAGAGTCAGCCCCAAAAATGTATTGGGGGGGGGGGGGCTCACAGGGAGTATGGCTACGCCAGGTAGGAGACCTGCGCAACCTTCCTGTGCTTACCGGGGGGCTAAAGAGACCGGGCAGGCACCGTGTTATGCTATGGAGTGCACAGTGTCTCCAGTGCGGTTGCATAGCCCGGTGCGGTACATACCAGCTCTTTGTATTGGCCGGGCTAGAGTGGGTATCGAGCCAGGTAAGGTTGGGCAGGCTCGGTGCTCAAGAGCTCCAGTGCGCCTGCACGGTCTGGTCTATCCAGTGCCACCTCCACACACCAGTCCTCCGGTGGCAGCTCCCCGCACCAGGCTTCCTGTGCGTGTCCTCGGTCCAGTACCACCAGTGCCAGCACCACGCACCAGGCCTTCAGTGCGCCTCGCCTGTTTAGCGCAGCCAGAGCCTTCCTCATCTACAGCGCTGCCGGAGCCTCCCGCCTGTTCAGCGCAGCCAGAGCCTTCCTCCTCTACAGCACTGCTGGAGTCTCCCGCCTGTTTATCGCAGCCAGAGCCTTCCTCCTCTCCTGTGCTGCCGGAGTCTCCTGCCTGTTCAGCGCAGCCAGAGCTGTCAGTCTGCATGGAGCAGCCAGAGCTGTCAGTCTGCATGGAGCAGCCAGAGCTGTCAGTCTGCATGGAGCAGCCAGAGCTGTCAGTCTGCATGGAGCAGCCAGAGCTGCCAGTCTGCATGGAGCAGCCAGAGCTGCCAGTCTGCATGGAGCAGCCAGAGCTGCCAGTCCGCCAGACTCTTCCAGATCTGCCAGTCAGCCAGACTCTTCCAGATCTGCCCAGCCAGTCTTGCAGATGGCCAGACTCTTCCAGATCTGCCAGTCAGCCAGACTCTTCCAGATCTGCCAGTCAGCCAGACTCTTCCAGATCCGCCAGTCAGCCAGACTCTTCCAGATCCGCCAGTCAGCCAGACTCTTCCAGATCCGCCAGTCAGCCAGACTCTTCCAGATCCGCCAGTCAGCCAGACTCTTCCAGATCCGCCAGTCAGCCAGACTCTTCCAGATCCGCCAGTCAGCCAGACTCTTCCAGATCCGCCAGTCAGCCAGACTCTTCCGGATCCGCCAGTCAACCAGACTCTTCCGGATCCGCCAGTCAACCAGACTCTTCCGGATCCGCCAGTCAACCAGACTCTTCCGGATCCGCCAGTCAACCAGACTCTTCCGGATCCGCCAGTCAACCAGACTCTTCCGGATCCGCCAGTCAACCAGACTCTTCCGGATCCGCCAGTCAACCAGACTCTTCCGGATCCGCCAGTCAACCAGACTCTTCCGGATCCGCCAGTCAACCAGACTCTTCCGGATCCGCCAGCCAGCCAGGATTTTCCGGATCCAACTACCTGCCTGAGCTACCCCTCAGTGCCGAGCTACCCCTCAGTGCCGAGCTACCCCTCAGTGCCGAGCTACCCCTCAGTGCCGAGCTGCCCCTCAGTGCCGAGCTGCCCCTCAGTCCCGAGCTGCCCCTCAGTCCCGAGCTGCCCCTCAGTCCCGAGCTGCCCCTCAGTCCCGAGCTGCCCCTCAGTCCCGAGCTGCCCCTCAGTCCAGTGGGGTTCTGGGTGAGGACTACTAGGCCATGGTCGGCGGCGAGGGTGGACTATCCTAGGATGTGAGGGGGAGGAACTAAGACATTGATGGAGTGGGGTCCACGTCCCGAGCTGGAGCCGCCACCATGGACAGACGCCCACCCGGACCCTCCCTATTGTTTTGATGTGCGTCCGGGAGTCCGCACCTTAGGGGGGGGGGGGTTCTGTCACGGTCAGGCCAGGGTGTGACATGGGTTTTTGTGGTGCGTTTTTGTCTTGGGGTTTTGTGGGGTGTCTAGCATAGTCTATGGCTGCCTGAGGCGGTTCTCAATCAGAGTCAGGTGATTTTTGTTGTCTCTGATTGGGAACCATATTTAGGCAGCCATATTCTTTGAGTATTTCGTGGGTGATTGTTCCTGTCTCTGTGTTAGTTGTCACCAGATAGGCTGTATAGGTTTTCACGTTCCGTTTGTTGTTTTTGTTTGTTCATGTTTTTTCTTCATTAAAGATGTATCGAACTAACCACGCTGCATTTTGGTCCGACTCTCCTTCGACGGAAGAAAACCATAACAATGTCAGACTCACTAAACACAAATGCTTTGTTTGTGAATTTAGTATTGAGTGTTGAACTGTGCCCCTGGCTATCCGTAATTTAAAAAACAATAAGAAAATTGTGTCTGGTTTGCTTAATATAAGACATTTGAAATTATTTAGACTTTTACTTTTGATACTTAAGTACATTTAAAACCAAATACTTTTAGACTTTTACTCAATTAGTATTTTACTAGGGTGACTTTCACTTTTACTTGAGTCATTTTCTTCCTCTTAAAGAGGCTGCGAATTTTCGCAGCTTTTTGTTTAAAAGATTTCAACGTCCTGCTAGTCATGCCAGGAATATAGTATATGCATATGATTAGTATGTGTGGATAGAAAACACTGAAGTTTATAAAACTGGTTAAATCATGTCTGTGACTATAACAGAACGTGTGTGGGAAAACTGTTCACAAAAAACACAAAAAAATATCACTCCGCCAGTCTCTGAATTGTCTATGGCAAGGGAAAAAAGATAGTGACCAGTTTACAGTTCCTATAGCTTCCACACGATGTCGCCAGTCTTGGCAATTGGGTTGAAGTTAATCCTTGGTCAAATGAGAAATAGGCACTTCCTGTCGTCGAGTACACCGGAGGAAGTTATGAAAGGGAGAATATGGACCATGATTTCAAGACTTGCTGCTATTGAATACAGATCGCCCCGTGATCAATTTGATCGATTATTAACGTTTACTAATACCTAAAGTTGGATTCCAAAAGTAGTTTGAAGTGTTTTGTCAAAGTTTATAGGCAACTTTGTTAATTAAAAAAAATTACGTTGTGTTTTGGAAAGCAGTTTTTTCCTGGATCAGACGGGCTTCATAAATGGACATTTTGGGTATACATGGACGGATTTAATCGAACAAAAGACCCAATTGTGATGTTTATGGGACATATAGGAGTGCCAACAAAGAAACTTGTCAAGGGTAATGAATGTTTTATATTTTACTTCTGCGTTTTGTGTAGCGCCGGCTACGCTAATTATTTTGTTTACGTCCCCTTTGGGTATTTCGGGGGTTGCATGCTATCAGATAATAGCTTCTCATGCTTTCGCCGAAAAGCATTTTAAAATTCTGACACGTTGGCTAGATTCACAACGAGTGTAGCTTTAATTGAGTACCCTGCATGTGTGTTTTAATGAAAGTTTGAGTTGTATCGAGTACTATTAGTTGTCACTCTGACATTTCCGCTGATGTTGATCCCTGTACAGGGACAGCAGCCGTAAAGGTATTTTTTACTTTTACTCAAGTATAAAAATTGGACACTTTTCCCACCACTGCCAATCTCTTGCTGCCAGACAACATCAACCACTTTATCCCCCTGATCCTAAACTTTGCTAACTCTTGTTCAAACTGCTCTTTGATTAAATTGGTTTAATGAAATATTTACATTAGCTTGAAGTGTGTGTTTTTTTTTTTAAACCAAAAGTTGACAGATGACACTGAGTTTGAAACTTCTAAGGGTAACTTAAAGCATAAAGCCACATTTTCCAGTAGTTTTTGTTTTTGGCTCAAAGTAAAATAAAATTACACACACCAATCCCTGTCCTAATTTCAGCAATGTGGCCTGACGTGGTATATCTGGAATTTTATTTGTAGTAAATCTCGCTCGTGTGCCCCTGGTCTGGAAATTCTGTCATATTAAAAAAAATATATATATATATATATATATATATATATATATATATATATATATATATATATATATATATATATATATATATATATATATATTTTTTTTTTTTCAACATCAGTACAAAAATGTTCTGGCTGCTCCAAAGAAAAGAAAAAGCCATATCTCAGACTGGCCAACAAAAATAAAAGATTAAAATGAGCAAAAGTACACAGATACAGGAGAGAGGAATGAGCCAGCATCCCGGAGTCGACTTGTGAGGCGTCTGTTGCTCAATCTACACACTCTCTAATGTACTTGTCCTCTTGGTCAGTTGTGCACCGGGGCCTCCCACTCTTTCTATTCTGGTTAGAGCCAGTTTGCACTGTTCTGTGAAGGGAGTAGTACACAGCGTTCTACAAGATCTTCAGTTTCTTGCCAATTTCTCAGCATGGAATAGTTTCAGAAGAAAGAGATTTGTTTCTGGCCATTTTGAGCCTGTAATCGAACCCACAAATGCTGATGCTCCAAATACTTAACTAATCTAAAGGCCAGTTTTATTGCTTCTTTAATCAGGACAACAGTTTTCAGCTGTGCTAACATTCGCAAAAGGGGTTTCTAATGATCAATTAGCCTTTTAAAACGATAAACTTGGATTAGCTAACACAACGTGCCATTGGAACACAGGAGTGATGGTTGCTGATAATTGGCCTTTGTACGCATTCCATTAAAAATGTCCAACTAGTATAGTCATTTACAACATTAACAATGTTTACACTGTATTTCTGATCAATTTGATGTTATTTTAAAGGACAAAAATTTTGATTTTCTTTAAAAAACAAGGACATTTCTAAGTTTCCTCAATATTTTGAACGGTAGTATAATCCAAAGTGTTATTAATTACTTCACCATGCTCAAAGGGATATTCAATGTCCCTTTTTTCCCACCCCCCCAAATACCAATGGGTGACTTTCTTTGCGAGGTACTGGAAAATCTCCCTGGTCTTTGCGGTTGAATCTGTTTGAAATTCACTGCTCGACTGAGGGACCTTACAGATAATTGTATGTGTGGGGTACAGAGATGAAGTGAAAAATCATGTGATTCACCTGAGGAAGACATCAACTTGATGTCGAAACGTCTGTCAACTGTTCGCAACCTGTACAATGGATTAAAGTCAACAAAAATAAATCACTAACTTTTTTTGTCAAGCGCTCCAACTCCTTTTTACCTTGAAGTTGTCCTTTTGGATGTTTTTCTTGGTAAGCCATTCTCATGTTACACACTATTATTGCACATAGAGTGAGTCCATACAATTTATTATGCAACTTGTTAAGCAAATTTTTACTCCTAAACTTATTTAGGCTTGCCATAACAAATGGGTTGAATAGTTATTGACTTAAGACATTTCAGTTTTTCATTTGTAATTCATTTGTAAAAATTTCTACAAACATAATTGCACTTTGACATTGTGGGGTAGTGAGTGTAGGCCATTTTAAATTAAGGCTGTAACACAATGTGGAAAAAGTCAAAGGGTGTGAATACTTTCTGAAGGCACTGTATCCTTTAACATTTTTTTTACCTTTATTTAACTAGGCAAGTCAGTTAAGAAATAATTCTTATTCACAATGACAGCCGACCCCGGGGGAAAACCCGGATGATGCTGGGCCAATTGTGAGCCGCCTTTTGGGACTCCCAATCACAGCCGGATGTGATTCAGCTTGGATTTGAACCAGGGACTGTAGTGTCGCCTCTTGCACGGAGATGCAGTGCCTTAGACCGCTACGCCACTTTGTAGCCTCATCATTAAAGCCTTTGTTAATCCACATTTAACACTAAATAATAAGTGATATTTCAGGTGGACAGAAAATACATTGGACAGTAGGAATGACCCTTTCAAATAAAATTACATAAAATGTTATACAATTTAACCCAGTCAAATAAACCTTCTCAGAGCCACAACCGATGGTATTAACTCATTCCCTCTTATACACCCATCGCCTCTGCCAGGCCTGCCACTCTCCAGGACTACAAGGCTGCCATGCTGCTGAGTGGGGTTAGCGATGCCCTGGGCTACCGCAACCAGCTGTGGGAGTATAACGATTCAGGGCCAGCCATTCACCAGGTGGGCAACTGCATTGCACTATTTGACTTTATCGTGAAGTGAAACAGTTTGGATTCAGGTTATCATTCTATGGCATTCAGTACTACTCACATTCATATGACTGGTTCCAAGTTGAACCTCAGGACCTATAGACACCAGGCACTAGTATACATATGAAAGGATTGGATCATGTTTAAGTAGTAAGGGGTATAAAGCACTGAGGGGGAGACGAAGAGAGAAAATGTGTGAGAGAATCTGTGAATGAGGGAATGAGAATAATGTTTTACTGTCTTAACCACATGCATTGTCGCTGTACTCGGTCTTGCCCAAAAGTAACTACGCTTGGTAGGAAGTCAATTGATCCTGTGTGGCGCTGTCACAGTGTAACAGAAAAACTGTCATGTCAACGTAGATGCCTGGAGGGAATGGTTCCGTCCCACTGATCAAGAGCAGGGCTGCATCCCAAATAGAACTCTATTCCCTATGGGCTCTGTTCAAAAGTAGGGCATTATTTAGGGAATAGCGTTCCATTTGAGACACACAAAGTCTACACCCAAGTACAATGAGGAGGAGGATTCAGTCATACAAGAGGCTTCCCCCTATTGAGCATTGACAATACATGATAAATTAAGGGAGTACAGTGCATTCGGAAAGTATTCAGACACCCTTGACTTTTTCCACATTTTGTTACGTTACAACCTTATTCTGAAATGTATTATTTTCCTCATTAATCTACACACAATACCCCATAATGACAAAGCGAACAGATTTTTAGAAATGTTTGCAACAAAAAAAAAAAAAAACATTTTCTGACCCTTTACTATGAGACTCAAAATTGAGCTCAGGTGCATCCTGTTTTCATTGATCATCCTTGAGATGTTTCTACAACTTGATTGGAGTCCACCTGTGGTAAATTCAATAGATTGGACATAATTGGGAAAGAAACACACCAATCTATACAAGGTCCCACAGTTGACAGTGCATATCAGAGCAAAAACCAAGCCATGAGGTCGAAGGAATTATCCGTAGAGCTCCGAGACAGGATTGTGTCGAAAAATTTCTGTAGCATCGAAGATCCTGAAGAACATAGTGGCCTCCATCATTCTTAAATGGAAGAGGTTTGAAACCACCAAGACCTGGTCACTGACAGAGCTCCAGAGTTCCTCTGTGGGGAGAGGAGAACCTTCCAGAAGGAAAACTCTCACTGCAGCACTCCAAGTCAGGCCTTTATGGTAGAGTGGCCGGACAGAAGTTACCCCTCAGTAAAAAAGCACATGACGGCCTGCTTGAAGTTTGCCAAAGAGCCACCTAAAAGACAGTGAGTAACAAGATTCTCTGGTCTGATGAAACCAAGATTGAACTCTTTGGCCTGAATGCCAAGCATCACACCTGGAGGAAACCTGACACCATCCCCATAGGGGAAGCATGGTGGTGGCAGCATCATGCTGTTGGGATGTTTTTCAACGGCAAGGACTGCAACACTAGTCAGGATCAAGGGAAAGATGAATGGAGAAAAGTACAGAGAGATCCTTGATAAAAACCTGCTCCAGAGCACTTAGGACCTCAGACTGTGGCAAAGGTTCATCTTCCAACAGGACAACGAACCTAAGCACACAGCCAAGACAACGAAGGAGTGGCTTCGGGACAGGTCTTTGAATGTCCTTGAGTGGCCCAGCCAGAGCCCGGACCTGAACCCAATCAAACATCTCTGGAGAGACTTAAATAGCTGTGCAGCGACGCTCCCCATCCAACCTGACAGGCCTTGAGAGGATCTGCAGAGAAGAATGGGGGAAAACTCCCCAAATACAGGTGTGCCACGCTTGTAGCGTCATCCCAGATGACGTGAGGCTGTAATCGAAGGTGCTTCAACAAAGTACAGAGTAAAGTGTCTGAATACTTATTTAAATGTGATGTTTGTTTATTTTTAATACATTTCTAAAAACCTGTTTTTGCTTTATCATTATTGGGTATTGTGTGTAGAATGAGGAAATAAAACTATTTAAATTCATTTTAGAATAATGCTGGAACGTAATAAAAAATAAAAAAAGTGAAGGGGTCTGAACACTTTCAGAATGCACTGTATTTACAATACCTGTTGCTAGATAAGTGGCTAAATCAGGGCTGGGAATTGCCAGGGACCTCACTATACGATATTACCACGATACTTCGATCTCTATATGTATTGCGATTTGATTTTCCAAACATATGGCTCACTATACAGTGGGGCAAAAAAGTATTTAGTCAGCCACCAATTGTACAAGTTCTCCCACTTAAAAATATGAGAGGCCTGTAATTTTCATCATAGGTACACTTCAACTATGACAGACAAAATGAGAAAAACAAATCCAGAAAATCACATTGTAGGATTTTGAATTCATTTATTTGCAAATTATGGTGGAAAATAAGTATTTGGTCAATAACAAAAGGTTCTCAATACTTTGTTATATACCCTTTGTTGGCAGTGTCAGAAGTCAAACGTTTTCTGTAAGTCTTCACAAGGTTTTCACACACTGTTGCTGGTATTTTGGCCCATTCCTCCATGCAGATCTCCTCAAGAGCAGTGATGTTTTGGGGCTGTTGCTGGGCAACACAGACTTTCAACTCCCTCCAAAGATTCTCTATGGGGTTGAGATCTGGAGACTGGCTAGGCCACTCCAGGACCTTGAAATGCTTCTTACGAAGCCACTCCTTCGTTGCCCGGGCGGTGTGTTTGGGATCATTGTCATGCTCAAAGTTTCATCTTCAATGCCCTTGCTGATGGAAGGAGGTTTTCACTCATAATCATAATACATGGCCCCATTCATCCTTTCCTTTACACGGATCAGTCGTCCTGGTCCCTTTGGAGAAAAACAGATCCAAAGCATGATGTTTCCACCCCCATGCTTCACAGTAGGTATGGTGTTCTTTGGATGCAACTCAGCATTCTTTGTCCTCCAAACATGACGAGTTGAGTTTTTACCAAAAAGTTATATTTTGGTTTCATCTGACCATATGACATTCTCCCAATCTTCTTCTGGATCATCCAAATGCTCTCTAGCAAACTTCAGACGGGCCTGGACATGTACTGGCTTAAGCGAGTCCCTGGCGGCGTAGTGTGTTACTGATGGTAGGCTTTGTTACTTTGGTCCCAGCTCTCTGCAGGTCATTCACAAGGTCCCCCCGTGTGGTTCTGGGATTTTTGCTCACCGTTCTTGTGATCATTTTGACCCCACGGGGTGAGATCTTGCGTGGAGCCCCAGATCGAGGGAGATTATCAGTGGTCTTGTATGTCTTCCATTTCCTAATAATTGCTCCCACAGTTGATTTCTTCAAACCAAGCTGCTTACCTATTGCAGATTCAGTCTTCCCAGCCTGGTGCAGGTCTACAATTTTGTTTCTGGTGTCCTTTGACAGCTCTTTGGTCTTGGCCATAGTGGAGTTTGGAGTGTGACTGTTTGAGGTTGTGGACAGTTGTCTTTTATACTGATAACAAGTTCAAACAGGTGCCATTAATACAGGTAACGAGTGGAGGACAGAGGAGCCTCTTAAAGAAGAAGTTACAGGTCTGTGAGAGCCAGAAATCTTGCTTGTTTGAAGGTGACCAAATACTTATTTTCCACCATAATTTGCAAATAAATTCATAAAAAATCCTACAATGTGATTTTCTGGATTTTTCCCCCCTCATTTTGTCTGTCATAGTTGAAGTGTACCTATGATGAAAATTACAGGCCTCATCTTTTTAAGTGGGAGAACTTGTACAATTGGTGGCTGACTAAATAATGTTTTGCCCCACTGTATATGTCTGCTGCAGAGGGACAAGAGAGCCACGAGAAAGCACATTTTGTAGATAAGTACTCAAAACATGTTGGCTCGCCATTTAAAAAGAAGACGGAGAAAAGGCTATGATGAGAAATACAGCCGACCAGCACTAGCTATTGTTAACTACCTAGCAAATCAATACTCAGTCACAGTAGCAATATAAAATTGGCAAAATTATATCACGGTACCCTATACATTTTTTGGACACATTACTACATAAATAGTGAGCATTTAAGAACTCTGGGTTGGACTGTCATTTTGCAACCACGCGTCATGTGTAGACATGTTTATGTGGTTATTATGAGATGAGACTTGACAACTAATATATTCTTCCAGTAAAAAGTTATACATTCAACAAACAAGATGTTTCTGTAGTTAAGTTTAAAACTTTATTTTTTTTGGTATTTTCCATATTTTTATTATTATTATTCATAATTTGCTATAAGAGAGAGGAAAGGGGAAGGGTGGGTTGATACCGGGTTAAAGTAAAAATACAATCTCCTCTTTTATGCCGTTCCGTTCACTCCTCCTTTTTGCGACACTCAACGATTTCTGAGCAAGTGTTTGTATTTCTTCTGTCCATTCGCCCAATATCAAGGAACTTAAACTAAAGGAGTCAGTCTCAAAGCGATTTGATGTTGTCAAACGTTGTGTCCTTCGCTCATTTGGTGTCCATGTCTTTTCTCTCCACTATGATGATCTCATGTGGTTGTGTCTTTTGTCTTTAAAATGGAAGGAGCTGGAAGAGAGAACGGGACGAAGGTTTGGATTGGGTGCGGCTTCTGTTGGCGCCGCTTATCATCATCATCCTCAGTTGGGCTATAACCAAGGCTTTAGCAACGATGCAGCTGAGAAGTGTAGCTGACCAATGAGGTCTTGCCGCTTCTCCCTGCAAGCCAATCACTGTGTCACGTGATTGTGTCACTTCTTGGTCGGGTGTGGTCATGTCCAGAGGGCGAGGGGGGGTGGACCGTTCCAGAGGGACAGTTCTTTTGGAAGGGGAGAACAGAGGAGCTCAGTTTCCAGGAGGGTGGAAGGGAGAGGGGTGCGTCTGTACCTGCATCGCTGTGGGGGAAAAAACAGAAGGAAGAATTGAGTATCGATTAACACAATATTACTATGGATGAAAAAATAAGATGATTAGTAGTGTTTCAGTTCAAAAGGCCACCATTCACCCATTTGATATTTATCGAGGATGTAATAGTACCTTTAAACAAAATATTACAAAAGTACTTTTCAACTACAGTCATCACAAAACACATTAGAAACCAGCATTTTAGGAGTTTCCCAGTTTTTAGGAAAGTTCTATATACACGGCCAACAACAAGACTGCACAAGACAATATATATGCAAAGAAGTCCAGATACTGCTTCTCCAATAGAAATCCCAGATGACGCTTGTAGGTGATGTCATGGCAGCTAAACTCATATACAAAAACACATCCTAGGGTCCAACGGAGTCGCTCTGAACTGTGCATGTGCAAACCCGTCAAATGAAAAGGCACTTATTCGCTATAGTTTTTGACAAATGTAAACGTGTCAGTTTGTAACTAGTGATGACATGTTCAGCTACTTAAGACATTGAATCAGGGGTGAAAGTAGATTTAATTTCTTACTGGTACGAGACACGCAAGCACGCTTAATTACACATTGAATCCCTATTAATTTTACATGTGATCTTTCTATAAATAAAAGGGGCCAATGTGTCACATTAGGATAAACATTTCAAAATGTTTTGAAACAAAAATAAAAAAGGATTTTCATGCAGTTCCACATGTACTTAGAGGAATATATAAAAGTGAATATATTCAAATTATCCCATAACTCAACCTATACAACAACATAGGCCTAGGACTAAACATCCTTTAACTTTAAGCAGGGTTCATAAAGACTAGATGGAGATCTTTTCTAAATGAAACGTTGAGTATTTATCTAAAGTTATCATTGGTAAGTCAAATTCAAGAACTATCAGGGACTTTTTCGAGAAATTAATTGTAATTTTCAAGGACCTCAATGTTATATAATTGTGCATTCGGGAAGTATTCAGACCCCCTTGACAGCCTAATAATGACAAAGCAAAAATAGAACCGGAAATATTTAATTTACATAAGTACTCATTTACATAAACCCTTTACTTTGATGAAGCACCTTTGGCAGTGATTATAGTCTCTTGTCATCTTGGGTATGCCGCTACAAGCTTGGCACATCTTAATTTATGGAATTTCTCCCATTCTTCTCTGCAGATCCTCTCAAGCTCTGTCAGGTTGGATGAAGAACGTCGCTGCACTGGCTGGGCCACTAAAGAACATTCAGAGACTTGTCCCAAAACTACTCCTGCATTGTCTCGGCTGTGTGCTTAGGTTTATCAAGAGTTCAAAGCTGTCATCGAGGTTACTTTGAAGAATCTCAAATATAATATATATTTTCATTTGTTGAACAGTTTTTTTGGTTACTACATGATTCCATATGTGGTATTTCATAGTTTTGATGTCTCCACTATAAAGAAAAACCCTTGAATGAGTAGGTGTGTCCAAACTTTTGACTGGTACTGTGTGCCTATTGTAATGACATTCAGCGATTGTATAATTGAATTGCATCCACTGTTTTCCGCGCACGTCTGTCACTCACCTCCTGCGTCGTCTCGATCTCGGCCACTCATCTCTGCCTTGGGAAAATGTAAGTGTTCTCGTCGAACCACAACACAAGTTGTAGCGTATACCACCCGGTTTCAAGTTAATTCACTCATTTCATGCGGTAATGTAAAATAGTGATGTAATAGCCTAGTTTTCTTGTTATTTTGTATTAATTGTGATCGGCTCACGTTTTACCGGATACGGCGTAGCCCCACTATTTATTTTGCAGGGACGCCGGACCGGCTTACTCTTACCCCACGCTGAATCAAATCCAGGTTGTGCCTTTAGATTTTAGAGAAAGTTAACAACAAAGGATGCATTTTTTCACTTCCCAAACCCCGGTCTTTTTGCACTACGGAAATGTCGCGCCCCCTAGTATAACACTCCGATTACCTTCTCTGCACTAATACAAGCTTAGGGAACCTTCATACCTTGTGGATGTCCTATGTAGAAGTGTTGGTGGGCCCCTTGTTGGAGGCCGTGTTGGGGGTGCTGGGAGACTTGTCCAAGGCCATGCTGGGGGGGCGGGGCCTGGAGCATCACTACCTGCGGGTGGCCGTGTTGGCCCTGGTGGTGGGGTCCCTGCAAGGCCCCTTGGACGTGAGCCTACGGAGAGGGACCAGGGACATGCAATATGCAGAAACGTACATAAAATGTGTCACACGATATGTAAAAAGACATGGATCTGCCTAAATATAAACATTAGGACATTGTGTTCTTACAATCACTCTAAATTCCTTATTGCTTGGGCATAGAATTTGATGGACAGTTATGCTTTTTCATTTTAGTCATTTATCTGACTGATCCAAAGCAATTTAGGTTGAGTGCCTTGCTCGAGGACACGGAGACAAACGTTTTACCTAGTCGGCTCGGGGATTCGAACCAGCGACCTTTTGATTACTGGACCAACGCTCTTAACCACTGCCACCCATTTTGGATGGAATTGAGTATTTTTTTTTCACCCTAATGAACAGAAGCCAGAGTAACTCCAGCAGTGTAAATGTACCTGTGTTATCTGCCCCAGGCCGGGGTACGTGTGCGGGATTCCCTGGTGGCCATGCAGGCTGTAGCCCTGAAGGGGGAACGAGCCCTGGGGCGATGTTTGTCCCGGGGGCATATTAGAAGGGGTGGGGGCTGAGAGCGCCCCGGAGTGATATAGAGACTGGGTTTGGGGTCCCGACTGGGCAGAGATGGAGAAGGAAATCATTAGCATAGGATAATCTTAGAGAAAAAAAAAGCTCAGACTCAGCAATATGACGTGACCACGAGTAGTAGTGTGAAACAAAGATACCGCAGATTGTGATAGCCGTGTGACGACAACAGTTGAGAAGATTCATCTCTTGCTTCACGCTCTTTGTATTGAAAGTCAGCCCACTTATCCTATCGCTGTCTGAGTATACCTTTAACATGGCCCTTCAAAAGGCCCAACAACACTGTATGTCGATAAAAGAAAACGTGGCCAAGACAAAAAGGGGTATGTTCTAGAACTGGTATACGGTCCGGAGAGGGATGGTGAGATTTGAAGCTGTGATGAGGGGGTGTTGGTTTTACCTGTCCAGGGCTGGGGGCGTGCTGCTGGGGGGGTGGTTACATGTAGGGGTGCTGGAGGGCCGGGGCTGGTGCACTGCACCCTGGTGATGGGAGAACGACTGGGGGGCTAGAGAGGGGCGAGAAAGAGAGAGCTGAAGACACTTTCCATGATAAATTTCCCAAAACAATGATCCAGTAGCCTGGTACAAGATGTGTTTGGCTATACAGCACAAACAGCAAACAGATCTTGGACTAGGCTACCCCCCCAAAAAACAATGATCCAGTCTAAATCCAGGATCCAACAAGTTTTGGACTCACCATAGATACCCTGCTGTGGCACCAGAGGCCCCTCACCTTGGCCGGGGAACTGGGGGCCCCCTGGAGGGCCCATGACCTGGGGGTGACTCCCTCCCTGGCCCAACATCCTCGCACCGCCCTGCAGCATGGAGTACATCGGCTGGGGAAGGGAGAGCGGGTTAGACACATAGAGAAAGACAGAGACATTGTTTTCAGTATCTGACCGCTACAGTTATGATGACCAAAACTGGATAACCAATAAGGCAAAGGGAGGCAGTTTGATTCAAAACTCTGGGGATAGGAAATTGAGGTCTGACACCCCCCCCACAGTACAGCCATAGACACGGACAAACACACACCTTCCCACCCACCTTCCCACACACTGACCTGTCCTGGGTAAGGCGTCATGGCCTGGATGACCTGCTGCTGGCTGTACTGCAGGTAGGGCTGGGGGTAGGGCGATGGCACCAGGGGGGCTCCGGCTGCAGACCCTGCCGCCTGTAGCATGGCTTGCGGCGGGCCAGAGTTGCCATGGTCCGAGCGGGGGGCCCCCAACCCTAAGCCTGGGGGAGACCAAAACATGACTGCATAACAACATTGACAGGGAGGGGAACTCTGACGCACTAGCAGATATGAACATGCTTTAAAAAGAACAATAAAGAACTGATTTGATCCCCAGGGTGAAATTACGTCACATGCTTACGATTGAAACTTCGGAACAAGGATAAATTCACTACTAGTTTTGCCCGACATTCAACTTTACTATTTTACCTTAATTTAACTAGGCAAGCCAGTTAAGAACAAATTCTTATTTACAATGACGGCCTGCCCCGGCCTCCCCTAACCCGGACAACACGATGCCAATTGTGCGCCACCCTATGGGACTCCCGATCACGTCCGGTTGTGAGACAGCCCGGGATCAAACCAGGGTCTGCAGTGACGCCCCTAGCACTGAGATGCAGTACCTTAGACCGCTGCGCCTCTCGGGAGCCCCTCTTTGTAATATCTTGCCAACTCAGACTGACCATAGTAGTTGGCCAGACAGCACAAACAGATCTGGGACCAGGCTAGAGTATGTCAAGGTGTAAACAATGCATGCACACTGGTAGGGAGTCGTAGAGGAGGCGTGCAGAGCGTGCATACCTTTGACTCGGGGGTATTTCCCCTGGCAGACTGTAGACATGGTATACTGGTACATATGTGGAGGCTGGAGGGAAACAGAAGCCAGGAGACAAGAGGTCAATACGAAGATACAAGCCGCATTGGCTTTTCAATGAGGGGATTTAGGCAATTTTAACATGAACTTGTACTAGATCCTAAAATGAGCTCAAACAATATCGTAACACTGTATATAGTCACACACTACATCACCACTGGTGAAACTCAAGTATAGCATTGACTATAATTAAGCAATAAGGAACAAGGTGGTGTGGTATATGGCCAATATACCACGGCTAAGGGCAGTTCTTACGCACGACTCAACGTGGAGTGCCTGGATACCACCCTTAGCCGTGGTATATTGGCCATATATCATAAACACCCAAGGTGCCTTATTGCGATTATAAACTGGTTACCAATGTCATTACAGCATTACAAATTAATGTTTTGTCATACCCGTAGTATACGGTCTGATATACCACGGCTGTCAGCCGATCAGCATTCGGGGCTCGAAACACACAGTCAAGTATAATATTACCAATAATCCCAAAGCCTCGCATTCATACAAACAGGGGGAGCAGTATTTGATGGGAAAACAGAATGTCCCACAGCATGCAGTCAATTCAATCGCAGTGTCAGAAGTGTGTGTGCGTTACCTGTACAGAGTGGATCTGGGAGATGTAGGAGAGGTAGGGGGCGTTGTAGATGGGACCCTGGCTGCCTGGGTGCTGCAGCACCACCGCAGGGCTGGGAGGGGGTGGCCGGGGGGGCGTGGGTGAAGGGTTGGGCTTCGTCTGCAGACACAGAGGGAAGGGGAAGAATCATTTATATTTGTTTGGTAAGTAGATGTCTAGGCAGTGTTTGGTACACTCCAGGGTGAACTTTCCCCTCGATACAGATAAGATCAGCTTCCCCTCCCCCCAATCTAGGGATGGGCACGTTTATTTGAATATTCGATATCTCCCCAAAATGAATGACATTATTTGAATATTGAAATGATTTCAAATGCCCATCCCTACCCCAATCCTAAATCATTAGTGGGGAAAATGTAAAATGGACACAAAAATAAGTGTCTACGGGCAACTTTACCCTACAACAGGGATGGGCAAATGTATTATTAAAAAAAGTTGAGTTAGAATTAGTAGAATACACACGGTGCAAATGTTTTTCTGTTGATTTTTGCGCAACAGCAATCTCTTATGTCAGACAGCTAGGTTTCCATCCAATATACAACAGATTTTCATGCAAAGTTTAAAATCTGCATAAAATATGCACATTTTCCCAACAGAGATGTGTTTCCATCAAACGGACTTATTGCGAATAAAAGTATGTGCTTGATGACGTTGCGCACATAAAAATCAAATTTGCGGTTAAAATCCCCATGTACCGAATAAAAAAAATACAAGTTAAATGGTTTCCATCGCATTTTCAACTCTGATGGTTGTGTCACAAAAACAAATGTACCCACTCTGGTCTTGGCACGTGCGCTCTAGCCAACAGCTCGCAGATACAGTGCAGGTAGGCAACTAACAGTGGCTGTGAAAAAAGTATTTACCCTCTTTCTGATTCTCTATTTTTGTATATTTTTGACACTGAATGTTATCAGATCTTCAACCAAAACCGAATATGCAGTGTTGGGTCCATTTTATTTCTGCCGGAAACCTATCTCGTCCAAAAAGTTGATTCAAGTTTGCCAAAAGCACCTGGATGATCATCAAGACTCTTGGAATAATGTTCTATGGACAGATGAGTCAAAAGTATAACGTTTTGGACGACATGGGTCCCGTTATGCCTGGGCGAAAACCAAACACTGCATTCCACAGTAAGAACCTCATACCAACGGTAAAGCGTGGTGGTGGTAGTGAGATGGTTTGGGGATGCTTTGCTGCCTCAGGACCTGGACGACTTGCCTTAAAAGAAGGAACCGTGATTTCGGCTCTGTATCAGAGAATTCTACAGGAGAAAGTCAGACCACCCGTCTGTGAGCTGAAGCTGAAGAACAGCTGGGTCATGCAGCAAGACAACGATCCAAAACACACAATCAAGTCTCCCTAAAAATGGTTCAAAAGCAACACATTTGAAGTTTTAGAATGGCCTGGTCATAGTCCAGACCTCATCCCAATTGAGATAATGTGGCAGGACTTGAAACGAGCAGTTCGTGCTTGAAAACCCACAAATGTCGCCGAGTTAAAGCAGTTCTTTCTGCATGCCATAGTGGGCCAAAATTCCTCCACAGCGATATGAGACTGATCAACAACTGAAAGGAAAGCATTTGGTTGGAGTCATTGCAGCTAAAGGTGGCGCAACCACTTAATGAGTAAAGGTGCAATTACTTTTTCACACAGGGGAATTGAATGGTGCATACATGTGTTAAAATAAATAAATTAAGTCTCCATTTTTTTTGGTTATTTGTAAACTCAGGTTCCCTTTATCTAATATTAGGATCTGGTTGAAGAGCTGATAACATTCAGTATCATTTTTTTTCTTCAAAACTAGAGAAACTTAGAAAGGGAGCAAATACTTTTTCACAGGACTGTACATTATGAGATAATTATGGATAAGAGTGATATTCTTGTTATTTGTCAAACGGCAGCGAAGCATCGATCATCATGTCACAGAAATAGGACCCTCGATATTTTATTGGAAAGAAACATCACATGCAATTTCGCCACCCTGTGAAGTTCATCATAACTTATTTCATCTGTGGCCTAGTACACTGCATGGCTTTCCAAGTCGTAGTGGGAGAATCACACGACATATCATCGCGTGACTCCAAGTCGACTTCAATATGGCGGTTATTATCTCAATATTATATCAATATAAAAAGGCATTTCCACCACAATCTCGCATAATTCATTTTACTGGACACACAAAAAAAAAAGAGCCCACCAGGTCGAACGAACAAATTGTCCGTCTGCATTTATCAAATTGTACCGGCATAATTCTTTTTCCATCCACATGAAGTGGTTAGATAGAAACCTGGTTAGACACTCAAAAAATGCAAAACACTTAGGGTTCTCAAAAAAAAACGTCTGACTGCATGTGTGGGTACGCGGACCCACGAGCCACTGCGGCCCCTCATAATGAGTTTTTGTGGCCTTCCCCCCCCGATCGAAGTTGCCCATCCCTACCCTACACCATTTAGTGCGTAGACCTCTAGACATCGTTTGGTACATAGGCGCATCTAGAAAGTGTTTCGTAGTATAGATACAGTAGATAAGCAGACGCTTTTAACCAAAGCGACTTACAGTCATGATGTGTGCAAGCACCATACTCTACCAACTGAGCCACACCTCAAGAAAAAGTCATCGTTTGGTTAGTAGACATCAAGACATTTTAGATCCTAATTATTTTGCTCTTCTTGACAGGTGTCATTACACCTTCTTTGCTTACCAGAGTGAGCGCGATTTTGTTTGGGTTGAACTCTTTGGCGTTGGGATTCAGAGTTGACTTCCTGACTTGACTGAGAGTGAGAGAGAGAACACTGTTAGTACTGTATACACAATGATATCCACTGCTCTGTAACCAAATCCATCTATAAACCAGAAAGTAGTGCTGGGCGATGTGCTTTTTGAGGTAGGTTCAGTTTAGATTATTTTTTTAAATGATCCCGGTTATTGATTTAGGTTTAGATCATTTTAAACATAAAATGCATGTAGTATGTCAGTTGAATGCTTTAACAGAATTAAACTATTATTAAAAGTAGTGACTGCCCATTACTGCTTCAATAAAATATTTATAATTTCTATAGAGTGGCTGTCTATGTATACTTATGACTGCTAAATACCAACTATCAATCACTTAGATTATGTATTTTCAGGGAGGGATACCTCGTGGGGCAACTGCTCTTTATCCCCCTCGATCGCAAGTCTTCTTTCTCTTCTCTCCATTTCAGTGTCTTGACAAGTAGACGCGCAATGGATTATGGTCATTGGCTAAACTATGTTGAATTTTGGCCTGTTGGGGACTACAACTCCACACTACATTGCACAGTTTGGGCTTGATCTGATTCATCTCTAGATAAACTGCATGTTGAGCTCACAGAAGAAAAAAAAACCGAACTAAATTGAATTCTAATAATTGAACCGACTTTGGTCAATTCGTTTTTTTTTTTTTAAATGAAAAATAACTGACATTTTGGTTAATCGCTCAGCAGTACCAGAAAGAATTCTCCTTTCAGTCTTCAGCAAAACTCACTCAATCACACCCTCCACTTGCTCTGCCTTCTCCTGTCTGGACTCCTCACTTCCTGGGGTCCTGGCTGACTGGGATTGTCCTGGCAATTGCCTGTCTGAAATGGGGCTGGCGGTGGTAGCGGCTGCGCTGGAACTGGGCTCCTTGGCGGGGTCCCCTGAGGGGGAAGCGGAGGGCAGGGAAGTACTTTGGGGGGCGAGGGTCTGTTTGGAGTCTGAGGTGGCGGGGCTGGGGTACGAGGGGAAGGACTTGGCCGTGTCAGAGGGAGATACCGCTGCAGCACTGGAGCCACATCCGCTGGGCTGAAGCTGAGGAGAATCACATCAAATCAATCTTTATTTATATAGCCAATTCATACAAAGCAAGTGCAACCAAATGCACTCTATGCCAAAAAGAAAGAAACAAGAAGGACTTGCATTTCTAAAAATACATTTCCAAGTTCATTTACAAACACATGTTTAAAAGGGTTTAACAGTAGAAATGGGTTATAAACTAGAAATGTAAGTCATTTATTTCTGACTACTTATAAACGTGAATAAACTCAGCAAAAAAGGAAACGTCCTCTCACTGTCAACTGCGCTTATTTTCAGCAAACTTAACATATTTGTATGAACATAACAAGATTCAACAACAGACATAAACTGAACAAGTTCCACAGACTAACAGAAATGGAATAATGTGTCCCTGAACAAAGGGGGGGCCAAAATCAAAAGTCAGTGTCTGGTGTGGCCACCAGCTGCATTAAGTACTGCAGTGCATCTCCTCCTCATGGACAGCACCAGATTTGTCAGTTCTTGCTGTGAGATGGTGGAAGAGTGAGGTAACAAGGCAACTGCAGGTTCCCGGACATTTCTGGGGGCCATGGTAGAACCCTGACATTCCTGTCTTGCAGGAACTCACGCACAGAACGACCTGTATGGCTGGTGGCATTGTCATGCTAGAGGGTCATGTAAGGATGAGCCTGCAGGAAGGGTACCACATGAGGGAGGAGGATGTCTTCCCTGTAACGCACAGCGTTGCGATTGCCTGCAATGACAACAAGCTCAGTCCGATGATGCTGTGACACACCGCCCCAGACCATGACAGACCGTCCACCTCCAAATCGATCCCGCTCAAGAGTACAGGCCTCGGTGTAACGCTCATTCCTTCGACGATAAACGAGAATCCGAACATCACCCCTGGTGAGACCGCGACTCGTCAGTGAAGAGCACTTTTTGCCAGTCCTGTCTGGTCCAGCGACGGTGGGTTTGTGCCCATAGGCAACGTTGTTGACGGTGATGTCTGGTGAGGACCTGCCTTTACAACAAGCCCTCAGTCCAGCCTTTCTCAGCCTATTGCGGACAGTCTGAGCACTGATGGAGGGATTGTGCGTTCCTGGTGTAACTCTGGCAGATGTTGTTGCCATCCTGTACCTGTCCCGCAGGTGTGATGTCCGGATGTACCGATCCTGTGCAGGTGTTCTGCACAGTGGTTTGCCACTGCGTGGACGATCAGCTGTCCATCCTGTCTCCCTTTCTTAGGCGTCTCACAGTATGGACATTGAAATGCATTGCCCTGGCCACATCTGCAGTCCTCATGCCTCCTGCAGCATGCATAAGGCACGTTCATGCAGATGAGCAGGGACCCTCCTGGGCATCTTTCTTTTGGTGTTTTTCAGAGTCAGTAGAAAGGCCTCTTTAGCGTCCTAAGTTTTCATAACTGTGACCTTAATTGCCTACCGTCTGTAAGCTGTTAGTGTCTTAACGACCGTTCCACAGGTGCATGTTCATTAACTGTTTATGGTCCATTGAACAAGCATGGGAAACAGTGTTTTAAACCCTTTACAATGAAGATCTGTGAAGTTATTTGGATTTTTATGAATTATCTTTGAAAGACAGGGTCCTAAAAACGGGAGGTTTCTTTTTTTGCTGAGTTTATCTGTCCAACTTGGTCTGGTCCTGCTTCTTGAAATACCACCAGCCCAGGACTTGACAGAACAATTATTTTCACCAAGAGAATTTAGACTCAGAGGTAATTGCAGATTTCTCGTTTCACACACGGCTAAGGAGCAGCGACAGAAGTCTTACCCTGAATTCTTTGCCGAATTTCCGCAGCTCTTCAATTTGTGACCTTTGCTGAATGGAGGGAGCTGAGAGACAAGGGGGAGAGAAAGGATACAAAAAAAGTTCTCTAGCAGGGGAGAATGTAATGTGGGTGTGTTTGACTGCACTTTTCTTTCAGACAGCACCTTATGGCAAACAAACAAATGCTTTTCGACAGGAATACTCTTCTCATCTGCGACAACAGCTAATTGACACACTAACATGCACACACTTTTTGAGGTGAGACCCCGCGACAGCAAACAGTTAAAAATAGGGAGTGGCCACCAGCCATCCTACCGACCAGAATATCTGCCATCATTTTCCAATGGTGTCGACATGTTGAATCAGCGCAAAGAAAGTCCCCGCTCAACGACACCCAGCAGGTGCTTTAACCATTCATTGTCGAGGCGTGTCTGACCTCTAATACACACAAGCTCCCTCCCACAAACACACATTTCACAGACACACACCTTTACTCTTGCCATCTTCCGTGGTGCCTGGACTCTCCGCTGATCGTTCTTTGGCAGCCATGCAGAGGATGTCGTTCACTGTAGAACAGACAGACAGAATGAGAGACAGAGATATTTTTTTTAAACACACAGGGGAACAATAAGCCACTGGAAAACCCCAACCACTTGAACAGATTCCGACAAAACACCTGTCTGGTTCTTGTACAGGTGACCCTGTCCTGACGACAGTTGGGGCCATTTTCATGACTTAATATAGACTCGATAAGCAAAGTGAGAACAAATGGAGACCGGAGATTTGCTTTCAGCCAAATGTATGAAAGTTTGTTTTTATAAATACTTATTATCATGAGCAATTTCATTGTCGTCACTACTACTTCAACTACTTCAACTGAAAGAGCTGCAAAATCTGGACCCCTACAAATCAGCCGGGCTAGACAATTTGGACCCTTTCTTTCTAAAATGATCTGCAGAAATTGTTGCCACCCCTATTACTAGCCTGTTCAACCTTCAACCTCAACCTCTTTCGTGTCGTCTGAGATTCCCAAAGATTGGAAAGCAGCTGCGGTCATCCCCCTCTTCAAAAGGGGGGGACACTCTTGACCCAAACTGCTACAGACCTATATCTATCCTATCATGCCTTTCTAAGGTCTTCGGAAGCCAAGTCAACAAACAGATTACAGACCATTTCGAATCTCACCATACCTTCTCTGCTATGCAATCTGGTTTCAGAGCTGGTCATGGGTGCACCTCAGCCACGCTCAAGGTCCTGAATGATATCTTAACCGCCATCGATAAGAAACATTACTGTGCAGCTGTATTCATTGATCTGGCCAAGGCTTTCGACTCTGTCAATCACCACATCCTCATTGGCAGACTCGACAGCCTTGGTTTCTCAAATTATTTCCTCGCCTGGTTCACCAACTACTTCTCTGATAGAGTTCAGTGTGTCAAATCGGAGGGTCTGCTGTCCGGACCTCTGGCAGTCTCTATGGGGGTGCCACAGGGTTCAATTCTTGGACCGACTCTCTTCTCTGTATACATCAATGAGGTCGCTCTTGCTGCTGGTGAGTCTCTGATCCACCTCTACGCAGACGACACCATTCTGTATACTTCTGGCCCTTCTTTGGACAATGTGTTAACAACCCTCCAGGCAAGCTTCAATGCCATACAACTCTCCTTCCGTGGCCTCCAATTGCTCTTAAATACAAGTAAAACTAAATGCATGCTCTTCAACCGATCGCTATCTGCACCTACCCGCCTGTCCAACATCACTACTCTGGACGGCTCTGACTTAGAATACGTGGACAACTACAAATACTTAGGTGTCTGGTTAGACTGTAAACTCTCCTTCCAGACCCATATCAAAGTTAAATCTAGAATTGGCTTCCTATTTCGCAACAAAGAATCCTTCACTCATGCTGCCAAACATACCCTCGTAACTGACTATCCTACCAATCCTCGACTTTGGCGATGTCATTTACAAAATAGCCTCCAATACCCTACTCAACAAATTGGATGCAGTCTATCACAGTGCAATCCGTTTTGTCACCAAAGCCCCATATACTACCCACCATTGCGACCTGTACGCTCTCGTTGGCTGGCCCTCGCTTCATACTCGTCGCCAAACCCACTGGCTCCATGTCATCTACAAGACCCTGCTCGGTAAAGTCCCTCCTTATCTCAGCTCGCTGGTCACCATAGCATCTCCCACCTGTAGCACACGCAGGTATATCGCTCTAGTCACCCCCAAAACCAATTATTTCTTTGCCGCCTCTCCTTCCAGTTCTCTGCTGCCAATGACTGGAACAAACTACAAAAATCTCTGAAACTGGAAACACTTATCTCCCTCACTAGCTTTAAGCACCAACTGTCAGAGCAGCTCACAGATTACTGCACCTGTACATAGCCCACCTATAATTTAGCCCAAACAACTACCTCTTTCCCTACTGTATTTAATTCATTTATTTATTTTGCTCCTTTGCACCCCATTATTTTTTATTTCTACTTCGCACATTCTTCCATTGCAAATCTACCATTCCAGTGTTTTACTTGCTATATTGTATTTACTTTGCCACCATGGCCTTTTTTTGCCCTTACCTCCCTTATCTCACCTCATTTGCTCACATCGTATATAGACTTGTTTATACTGTATTATTGACTGTATGTTTGTATGTGTCGAACTGCTTTGCTATATCTTGGCCAGGTCGCAATTGTAAATGAGAACTTGTTCTCAACTTGCCTACCTGGTTAAATAAAGGTGAAATAAATAAATAAAACTACCACAGCCTGTCTCCACTTGTTTATAAATATAGTTTGTTGATTGATACCATTCTTCGTACCGTCGATGGGGAAGAGCGGGGCGAGGCCTGATGTTTTCTGGGAGGGCGTGGAGACAGATGACGTGTCAAGGTAATGCACCGAGTCCTGCGAGCCAGATTTCGGGGAGCGGGAGGCTGAGGGAGGACAAGACAGAACAGAGGTCAGAATGAAAGACAATGAGATGTTATAAATGGTTAGCATTTTGGCTGTGTCTGAAATGGCACACTGCTCCCTTTAAAGTGCACCACTTTGTGCCATGGCACCCTAGTACCTATATAGGCCCAAAAGTAGTGCACTGTATAAAGTTGAAGTCAAAAGTTTACATACACCTTAGCCAAATACATTTAAACTCAGTTTTTCACAATTCCTGACATTTAATCAGAGTAAAAAATCCCTGGTCTTAGGTCAGTTAGGATCAGCACTTTATTTTAAGAATGTGAAATGTCAGAATAATAGGAGAGAATTATTTATTTCAGCTTTCATTTCTTTCATCACATTCCCAGTGGGTCAGAAGTTTACATACACTCAGTTAGTATTTGGTAGCATTGCCTTTAAATTGTTTAACTTGGGTCAAACGTTTCGGGTAGCCTTCCACAAGCGTCCCACAATAAGTTGGGTCAATTCTGGCCAATTCCTCCTGACAGAGCTGGTGTAACTGAGTCAGGTTTGTAGGCCTCCTTGCTCGCACATGCTTTTTCAGTTCTGCCCACAAATTTCTATAGGATTGAGGTCAGGGCTTTGTGATGGCCACTCCAATACCTTGACTTTGTTGTCCTTAAGCCATTTTGTCACAACTTTGGAAGTATGCTTGGGGTCATTGTTCATTTGGAAGACCCATTTGCAACCAAGCTTTAACTTTAACTGATGTCTTGAGATGTTGCTTCAATATATCCACATGATTTTCCAGCCTCATGATGCCATCTATTTTGTGAAGTGCACCAGTCCTCCTGCGGTAAATCACCCCCATAACATGATGCTGCCACCCCTGTGCTTCATGGTTGGGATGGTGTTCTTCGGTTTGCAAGCCTCCCCCTTTTCCTCCAAACATAACAATGATTATGGCCAAGCAGTTCTATTTTTGTTTCATCAGACCAGAGGACATTTCTCCAAAAAGTACGATCTTTGTCCCCATGTGCAGTTGCAAACCATAGTCTGGCTTTTTTATGGCAGTTTTGGAGCAGTGGCTTCTTCCTTGCTGAGCAGCCTTTCAGGTTATATCAATATAGGACTTGTTTTACTGTGGATATATATACTTTTGTACCTGTTTCCTCCAGCATCTTCACAAGGTCCTTTGCTGTTGTTCTGGGATTGATTTGCACTTTTCGCACCAAAGTACGTTCATCTCAGGAGACAGAACAAGTATCCTTCCTGAGTGGTATGACGGCTGCGTGGTCCCATGGTGTTGATACTTGCGTACCTTTGTTTGTACAGATGAACGTGGTACCTTCAGGCATTTGGAAATTGCTCCCAAGGATGAACCAGACTTGTGGAGGTCTACAATTTTTCTCCACTTCGTGGAGTGGTTGAAAAACAAGTTAATGATTTCAACCTAAGTGTGTGTAAACTTCAACTATATATAAGGAATAGTGTGCCTTATCAGATGCATATGAAATGTGAGTTAGTAGTTAGTTTACTAACCAACCTCTACCATTAGTAGCAATTCTCAATGGATTCATTGGACTTAAGTCTATGATGAGGCAGAATGTCTGTGTCTTGAGTTCTGGAGTGCGTCTTGAACAAGTGTGTAGACAAAGTGTGAGATAAAAGGCATAGTTGTATGTTAACCTGTGGACTGGGTGTGTGAGTTAGGTGTCCGGACCAGTCGGTTTGACTGGGCGGGTCTCTGTAATTTGGGAGACATCCTAGAAGACACTGAGGCAGGGAGAAAGAAGAGAGAAGGTTAAATTTCCCGACAATCAACTGGCAATATATTATTATAAGCTTCACCTATTACTTTTCAAGACTGCACACAGTGCAAACTTAAGAAATAAGGCCCGATGAGGACACAGCCCTTAGCCGTGGTATATTGGCCATATATCACAAACCCCCGAGGTGCCTTATTGCGATTATAAACTGGTTACCAACGCAATTAGAGCAGTAAAAATAAATGTTTTGTCATACCCGTGGTATAGGGTCTAATATACCACAGTTGTCAGCCAATCAGCATTCGGGGCTCAAACCACCCAGTCTATAAAAACAAATAATTCATGACTGCCATGTACACTTTCTGGAGTAACACATCCACGTAGACACACAGATATCCCATTACAACACAGATAACTCCCCGAACACACACAAACACACCCACTAATAACTTCACTCACCTCCGTTGACGGGCCTACCAGTGTCCGACGGAGACAGAGAGTTGGAATGGGGGGTGGGGGGACTAGCTGAAGAGGGGGCGGCGTTGGCCGAGGCCGGACCCCCAGGGGAGGCAGGGGCGTAGGGGCTGGCAGTGCCAGGGCTGCCCTGGGAGTGGTGGGGGGAGTAACCTCGGCCAGAGAGGGGGCTGCTGCACTCCGAAGACGGGAGAGGGGGCTGGGGGCCACCAGTGGCCAAGGGCAGGTGAGGTTTGGGGGAGGAAGAGGAGGGAGGGGCTGAGCGGTAGCCGGCGCTCATGCGGTTGTGACCTTGGGGTCCGCCGCTTCCTCCTCCAGGGCCTCGCTCCGCCCGCTCGCGTTCTCCTCGCATGCTGCCCCCCGATGCGCCAATCTCCCTAGCTCGCTGGGGTAACGGAATGTATTTGCCTTCCCTAAAAGAGAGAGATAAACAAAGAAAGAATGGGGGGGTACTGTAGATCATGTTTTCCCCAATCCATCCACTGCTGCCAAATACTTTCAGCATGATGAGGGGATGAGTTTGAGCAAGGTGAGGGGCAGAATCACTAACCTTGATCACATAATGAGTATTTAATTGGGATGCCAGTTGATTTGTAGACCAGCCATTCTACTCAGTCGGAATGAAATGTGGTCAATCTCAAATACACAAACCACTGAGCAGTAGCCAATAGTGACACCCCCCCCACACTAGCCAAAGGACACATCCCAATTTTCCACCCTTCTCCCAAAGTGTGGACTTTTTTACTCACCATCATGTATTTAAAAACATGAAATCATTGGCTAGAAAGAGTTAATTTCCACCATTGTTGAATCCATGAAGTGCACACTTCTGGGAAAGGGTGGAGAATTGTGATATAGCCAAAGAATACAGCCTGATCGGAGCATTCACCTGCTGACTATGCTGGGGCTGTCGCAGCCTTTCTCCCTCTCCCTGGGGCTTCCCCCCCCCTGCTCGCCACTGCGCACCACAGCGCTGCACTTGTCCTCCTCGCTCTTGCCCTCCTCGTTCTCCAACGAGACGCGTTGGCGGTACTGGGGGCTGGACTCGATCTCACTAGCCATGAGGGCGGCACGTGCCTCCCGCTGCCGGAAGCCCTCTGTGCTGCCCCTCTCCAGATGGACCCTGAGGGACAGGGAGGGAGATGGCGAGAGAAAAGGATAGAGAGATGGTGAAGATCAACACAATGCATAGATACATATATACAAACAATCATGTATGAAGATCAGATCTGGGTTCAAATACTTTTGTGTTTGCTCGAGTCTGCTTGGAGTGCCAGATGGGCGAGAATTGCAGTTTTGGGACTCCTCTATTGGATTATTAAGCCAGACATGCTCAAACAGGAACAGATTAAGTATTTCAAATTATCTTTCAAGTATTTCAAGCCCAGCTCTGATGGAGATTCAGGGGAATATTCTTTCAAAAGGTTGTCCTTTTGCTTAGACTGTTTAGGCCTTGAAGACTGTTTTTTTTGTCTTGACATGGAGGTGGACTTACGTGTACATTGAGAGGCTGGAGTCGTAGGTAGACTCGACACCGAAGTTCACCTTATTGTAACGAAACATTTCGTTGGCATCCCAACCGTTGGCCTGAGAGAGGGCGAGAAAACTTTGTGTAAGTTGCCAGAGCCTGTGGCGGTAAGCTCCAGGTTGTGTGTGTCAATGGAGGCTCCTCAGAGGAGGAAAGGGCGGACCATCCTTCTCAGTAAATTTCATAAAAATGTAAAAAGTGAAACTATACTAAATATAATCACAACGCCAAATAATTAATTATAACACATTGTTTTGCAATGTAGGTCTACAGTAGCTTCAACAGAACTCTCTGGGGTAGCACCATGGTGTAGCTGGAGGACAACTAGTTTCCGTCCTCCTCTGGGTAAACTGACTTCAATACAAAATCTAGGAGGCTCATGGTTCTCACTCCCTTCCATAAACTTACACAATAATTATGACAACTTCGAGAGGATGTCCTCCAACCTATCAGAGCTCTTGCAGCATGAACTGACATCTTGTCTACCCAACCAAAGTAATCGAGAATTAATCTAGTACTGAAAGAATTAGCTACATGTAGCTAGAACTGCAGAGCATAAAATGTGGTGGGTAGTTGACTAAAAGAGAAAGACAATAGTTGAAAAGTTTTGAACAAATTCATTTCTTCAAAAATGGAGAGAGCGAGAGCTAGCAATATTTCATTGTATTTAAAAAAAAGAATTGTACGTTCACTTGTTTAGCTAGCGAAGGCAGCTAGCTAGTCTACTCAAACACCTAGCTCAAACAGAGAGTGATACTATGAAAGCTCGCTGGCTATCAAACACTGGAACGCTTCCAAATCAAGGTAAGCTTTTGGTTTTATAAATGTATTGCCACCGGGGCCTGCCGGTGTAACTGCTAAACTGCTTGCTGTACTGCATGATTGCAGCGGGTTATAGTAGCTATGTGAACAACGATGTAGACAGTGTGTAGCGTTTATGGTATGAAGGTTTGGCTTGGGAAGGTTCTCTCACCTGGTCACGGATAGCTACGAAGGGAAAAGGTGAGAGGAGGAGACCGCAAAGATGCGAGAAGGAATTATACAACGAGTAAAGTGATCATGCAGTTTGTATATGGCAGCTATGAAAGTGAACTGTGTTTGTGGGTGACCAGGGGTGTATTCATTTCGCTGATTGTGTTGAAAAATGTTTCTTAAACTGAACGGGGATAAACATACCTGAATTTATCCAATAGAAACTTTAATTTTCAACTGTTGGACTAATGATTACACCCTAGATCAGCTGGATGCAGGCAAGAATGTGCAAGGCGGTAGAGGGCGGGTCCCAACAGAGATCATTGCGGCGCTGTCTGCATTTTTAATTCTGCGGGCTGGAGCGGGCAGACAGATGACGCTGGGCAAAAAACATTCTTGTTGTCCCTCAGATTATGTGGAAACTGTCATCTTTCTGCTTTGTATGCGTTAAACCACATTTATGCTTGATCTGTAAATGAGGCCAAATCAAGCTCTGTACCGCATCACCGCGCACCTCTCAAATTGTGAAACAACGCAAAAAGGCTCCGTATAGCTCCGCATTGACATGATTGGTTGACGGTAGGTGGAGGAGGTACGTCCTGTATAAACACAAACTCACTTCCTTGACAACTTCACACAATAGCTCTGCTCCGCTAAGCGCAAGAAGTATGTGTCAGGAGTTCACCTAGGGGTCATGATTGGGGCTGTACCAAATGATTGATGTATTAGAATAATTGATTATGCTTATGTTCTATTAATAGAAGGGGGGGAGTTATAAAACCCCTCCCTCCTTACATTTATAGGGTCCTAGATTACAGATTAAAAATATATATACAGTGGGGAGAACAAGTATTTGATACAGTGCCGATTTTGCAGGTTTTCCTACTTAAAAAGCATGTAGAGGTCTGTAATTTTTATCATAGGTACACTTCAACTGCGAGAGACGGAATCTAAAACAAAAATCCGGAAAATCACATTGTATGATTTTTAAGTAATTAATTTGCATTTTATTGCATGACTTAAGTATTTGATACATCAGAAAAACTTAATATTTGCTACAGAAAACTTTGTTTGCAATTACAGAGATCATACATTTCCTGATTAACCTGAAAGGCTGCTCAGCAAGGAAGAAGCCACTGCTCCAAAACCCGCCATAAAAAAGCCAGACTAAGATTTGCAACTGCACATGGGGACAAATATTGTACTTTTTGGAGAAATGTCCTCTGGTCTGACAAAACAAAAATAGAACTATTTGGCCATAATGACCATAGTTATGTTCGGAGGAAAAAGGGGGCGGCTTGCAAGCCGAAGAACACCATCCCAACTGTGAAGCACGGTGGTGGCAGCATCATGTTGTGGGGGTGCTTTGCTGCAGGAGGGACTGGTGCACTTCACAAAATAGATGGCATCATGAGGATGGAAAATTATGTGGATATATTGAGGCAACATCTCAAGACATCAGTCAGGAAGTTAAAGCTTGGTCACAAATGGGTCTTCCAAATGGACAATGACCCCAAGCATACTTCCAAAGTTGTGGCAAAATGGCTCAAGGACAACAAAATCAAGGTATTGGAGTGGCCATCACAAAGCCCTGACCTCAATCCTATAAAAACTTTGTGGGCAGAACTGAAAAAGCATGTACGAGCAAGAAGGCCTACGAACCTGACTCAGTTACTTACATCAGCTCTGTCAGGAGGAATGGGCCAGAATTCACCCAACTTATTGTGGGAAGCTTGATGAAGGCTACCCGAAACATTTGACCCAAGTTAAACAATTTAAAGGCAATGCTACCAAATACTAATTGAGTGTATGTAAACTTCTGACCCACTGGGAATGTGATGAAAGAAATGAAAGCTGAAATAAATCTCTACTATTATTCTGACATTTCACGTTCTTAAAATAAAGTGGTGATGCTAACTGACCTCAGCTCACTGGTCACCATAGCAGCACCCACCCGTAGACAATTCCTCCTTTGGCCGCCTTTCCTCCCAGTTCTCTGCTGCCAATGACTGGAACGAATTGCAAACATCCCTGAAGCTGGAGACTCATATCTCCCTCACTAACCTGAAGCACCAGCTGTCAGAGCAGCTCACAGATCACTGCACCTGTACATAGCCCATCTGTAAATAGCCCATCCAACTACCTCATCCCCATACTGTAATTTATTTATTTTTGCTCCTTTGCACCCCAGTATCTCTACTTGCACATTCATCTTCTACATATCTATCACCCCAGTCTCTATCACTCAAGTGTTTAATTGCTAAATTGTAATTATTTCACCACTATGGCCTATTTATTGCCTTACCTCCCTTCCCTTATCTTACCTCATTTGCACACACTGTATATGGACTTTTTTTCTATTATGTTATTGACTGTATGTTTTGTTTATTCCATGTGTAACTCTGTTGTTTTTTGTGTCGCACTGCTTTGCTTTATCTTGGCCAGGCCACAGCTGTAAATGAGAACTTGTTCTCAACTAGCCTACCTGGTTAAATAAAGGTGAAATAAAAAAAATACAAAAATAAGACCGGTAATTTGTACTAGGATTAAATGTCTGGAATTGTGAAAAACGGAGTTTAAATGAATTTGGCTAAGGTGTATGTAAACTTCTGACTTCAACTGTACTTCCTACATATGATTAGGCTATAGTTTACTACATTGCCTGGAAATAAATATGAATCACCCATATTTCTCTGTCTAAAAATCTTCCCACTACGAAAACGTAGGCTATAGAAAAAGCTCAAGAGAAAGGTCAAATCTCTCCAACTATGCTCTCTTAAACTACATTTAGCATATTGGCTGATATAGTCCAGTAATACAGATAGCCTAATATAAATGGGCCACGTGAAAATCTCTAGTAAGTTAACCTATTTCTTAAGTTATTTTTGTGTATTTGATATTGCCTATGGGGCGCAAAATTGCTGGGACCATGGCGGGCAAGTGAGCTGCGTCACATTGGCCTAAAATAATATTGCTGTTTGGGACCAGTTCTTGTGATAGCGGGTGGAAGTCGGACCCAAAGGCAGCAGGTGCGGGTGGGGTATGAAAAGCTGCGGGTGTTGGCGGGAGCGGGATGAAGATAGCACTCCCATGCAGACCTCTACAAGGCAGTATTGAATGTGTCACTGTCACCTTGCTTACTCTCGCTCTCGAGTGTTATCTTCATCCCGCCAACACCCGCAGCTTTTCATACCCATACCTGCTGCCTTTCAGTCCGACTTCCACCCGCTATCACAAGAACTGGTCCCAAACAGCGATATTATTTAAGGCCTATGTGACGCAGCTCACTTGCCCGCCATGGTCCCAGCAATTTTGTGCCCTGTACGCAAACATTGCTGTGTGTGTGTGTGTGTGAGAGTGAGAGTGAGAGTGAGAGAGAGAGAGGCTAGGGTGAAGCAACCTCATGATGGGTAACGGGAAAATTTGAGTATCATATAGTAGCCTAAACCTATCAATGTTACATTGAGCTGGGTGAATGGAATATGAGTGCTAGTCATCCAATATGCTGAAATAGAAATAAGGCCCATAAATTGTTTTTAAATCATCCTCCCTCATCTCAAAAAGGCACAGACCGCCACTGGTGTTTGTGTGTCAAAGAGAGTGATGGTGTGTGTGATTGTCAGAGTGAGTGAGCGGAGTATAAGCGGTTGTATGTGTGCATACATATAAACGTGTCAGACTCACAGGATCGTTCTCCAAATCGAAGGCCTCTCCGTTGCCATCTCCTCCCTCCCACCTCTGCAGCACCTTCTCTTTGTCTTCCCCGTTGACACGGGTCGAGCTGACGGACGTGTCTATGAACGTGTCTGCACATACAGGGTAGAGAAGCGACCGTTATCCAAAAAGTCATGCGTGAGACAGAGAAGAGGTATATCTCTTAATCGGACCCATGAAATGTCCCCACAACGTGTGTTTATCGTAGGCAGACAACACATTGCATTCTTACACAACATAACTATGACCGCATGCAAATTACCCTAACTTCTTATTAGTTTAGCACTCAAGATGTCAACTTGGAATTTTGCCTTAAAGGAATAATTCACTCAAAATCCCCTTTATTTGTTTTATTAGTACATTGTTGATACAGTCCCCAAAAGGTTTCGCATTACAGCAATCATGTTTTCAAGATATAGGACATTCAAAAAGCAAATTGCAACTTGCCACATCATCATGATGTGCCAAATTACAATTAGCTTTCTGAAAGTCTTATATATTTTAGATTTTAGAATATTCCGATTTTAGAATATTCACATAAACCTGTCACCCATTGGATGGAATCTTGATTGCTGACATGCAAAACATTTCCCATCCAATTGGTGACAGGTTTATGTGAATATTGTAAAATCTGAATAAGAAACAGAAGTTCAATGTGATTCCACTGCATTTTCTACTGATGGTTTGGTCTGATGGTTGCGATGAATAGCATACTTGCCCAATTTGGTTTTGGCGCATGCTCTATAGACAACAGTTCGCTGATAAAGTGGAGGGGCAAGTTTATGATGATGATATGGATAAACGCAAGATCATTTTTATTTGATCATTGGCAGCCAAGCACCAATCATCATGTCACCAGCATCATTCAAACAATACCCGACCCTCAATATTTATTTCCATGGCGCTCATCACCGTGCACTTAACCGTCCTTTCTGATGAAAGGACCGTTAGCGGGGGCGGCAGCGTAGCCTAGTGGTTAGAGCGTTGGACTAGTAACCGGAAGGTTGTGAGTTCAAACCCCCGAGATGACAAGGTACAAATCTGTCGTTCTGCCCACTGTTCCCAGGCCGTCATTGAAAATAAGAATGTGTTCTTAACTGACTTGCCTGGTTAAATAAAGGTAAAAAATTAAAATTAAAAAATGAAAATGTTATGAAACAAGTTGAGGTTCATCCTATCTTAACTATGCTGTTCCACATCGAGGTGGTGGTAGAAGTAGTGAAATGTAACATATCATTGTGTGATTCCAAGTTTAGTGCGACATGATTGTTTTTATATCAATATTTGCATATAAAAGTGTGTCCACCGCAATCGTCGCATAATCTACTTCACCGCCAAAAAAGTATCCAACCTTGTCTAGCGTATTTTGTTTCGTCGACATCAGGGCATTTTACTGACAAATGTCCTTGTTCCATCAGGCCTGTCGTGACTTTTTATATGAAATAGTTGGATGGAAACCTGGTTAATGTATCCATCGACAATGACCTACAAATCCATTAAACCACTCGTCCCTTACCGGACAATGCAGACAATCTACACGTTGATCAAACACTAACCCATAACACATTCCTCCCTCCGTCCAACCCTCCCGATCCCATTTCTCCCTAGCTGTCTCAATTGATTCAAAGTTCGTCCTTCTTCCTCTGCAATTGCAAAGTGAAAACAACATGATGGAAGATCATCATTAGGTTGGCTTTCACCTGGTATGTTCTTATAGATTAGTGAAGCTGAAAGAGAGGTGAGGGGGTGACAGATTTGATACAATTGAGAAAAAGCACTCATCTGTACCTCTGGTGGCGTAGTTTAGGTCCACGTCTCGGCAGGTCATGGTGACCACATCGTAAGAGCTGAAGACCATGGTGTCGGTGATGTCCTCCCTCCGCGGCAGGGCGGGCCTCTCGTCTTCGCCTCGCTTGTGGACTGCGTCCACTGCCAGCTCACACTGCAGACAGAAGAACATTTAAGTCAAAGGGAAGTAGGGCTGACCCCAACAAAAAATACCTTAAATCGACCAAAAGGTCATCTGTTCTTTCGACAAATCGATTGGTTTACATTTTAAAAAGTGTATTTTTCCATTTTAAAAAGTGTATTTTTCCATATGTAGACACCCCCTGTGTGTTAAATTAAATCAACTACACACAAAATATATATACAGCACCAATCAAAAGATTGGACACCTACTCATTCCAGGGTTTATCTCTATTTTTAGTATTTTCTACATAATAAATAATAATAATGAAGACATCAAAACTTAGAAATAACACACATGGAATCATGTTCTTCAAAGTAGCCACCCTTTGCCATAATGACAACTTTGCACACTCTTGGCATTCTCTCAACCAGCTTCACCTGGAAACTGTTCCAACAGTCTTAAAGGAGTTCCCACATATGTTTGGACACACTTACTCATTCAAGGTTTTTTCTTTATTTGTACTATTTTCTACATTGTAGAATAATAGTGAAGACATCAAAACTATGAAATAACACACATGGAATCATGTAACCAAAAAAGTGTTAAACAAATCAAAATGTATTTTATGAGATTTTTCAAAGTAGCCACCCTTTGTCTTGACAGCTTTGCACATTCTTGGCATTCTATCAACCACCTTCATGAGGTAGTCATCCAGTAATGCATTTCAATTAACAGGTGTGCCTTGTTAAAAGTTAATTTGTTTGAGCCAATCAGTTGTGTTGTGACAATGTAGGGGTGGTATACAGAAGATAGCCTTATTTGATAAAAGACCAAGTCCATATTACGACAAGAACAACTCAAACAAGTAAAGAGAAACGACAGTCCATCATTACTTTAAGACATGAAGGTCAGTCAATGCAGAAAATGTTAAGAACTTTCCAAGTTTCTTCAAGTGCAGTCGCAAAAACCATCAAGCGCTATTATGAAACTGGCTCTCACAAGGACCGCCACAGGAAAGGAAGACCCAGAGTTACAGTACCTCTGCTGCAGAGGATAAGTTAAGTAGAGTTTCCAGCCACATAAATTGACAAATAATTGCTTCCCAGAGTTCAAGAAACAGAGACATCAACATCAACTGTTCAGAGGAGACTGAATCAAACCTTCATGGTCAAATTGCTGCAGAGACACCACTACTAAAGGACACCAATAAGAAGAAGAGACTTGCTTGGGCCAAGAAACATGAGCACAAAGACCGGTGGGAATCTGTCCTTCAGTCTGATGAGTCCAGATTTGAGATATTTGGTTCCAACTGCTGTGTCTTTGTAAGACGGAGTAGGTGAACGGATGATCTCCGCATGTGTGGTTCCCACGGTTAAACATGGTGGTGGTGTGATGGTATTTTGCTGGTGACTCGGTCTGGGATTTACTTAGAATTCAAGGTACACTTAACCAGCATGTCTACCACAGCATTCTGCAGCAATACGCCATGCCATCTGGTTTGCGCTTCAAGGGACCATCATTTGTTTTTCAACAGGACAATGACACCACACACCTCAAGGCTGTTTAAGGGCTATTTGACCAAGAAGGAGAGTGATGGAGAGCTGCATCAGATGACCTGGCCTCCACAATCACCCAACCTCAACCCAATTGAGATGGTTTGGGATGAGTTGGGACCACAGAGTGAAGGAAAAACAGCCAAAGAGTGCACAGCATATCTGGGAACTCCTTCAAGACTGTTGGAAAAGCATTCCAGATGAAGCTGGTTGAGAGAATGCCAAGAGTGTGCAAAGCTGTCATCAACGCCAAGGGTGGCTGCTTTGAAGAATCTAAACTCTAAAATATATTTTGATTTGTTTAACACTTTATTTAAATACTACATGATTCCATGTGTTACTTCATAGTGTTAATGTATTCACTATTATACTACAATGTAGAAAATAGTAAAGATAAGAAAAACCCTAGAATGAGTACAGTTGAAGTCGGAAGTTTACATACAGTGGGGCAAAAAAGTATTTAGTCAGCCAACAATTGTGCAAGTTCTCCCACTTAAAAAGATGAGAGGCCTGTAATTTTCATCATAGGTACACTTCAACTATGACAGACAAAATTAGAAAATAAATCCAGAAAATCACATTGTAGGATTTTTAATGAATTGATTTGCAAATTATGGTGGAAAATAAGTATTTGGTCAATAACAAAAGTTTCTCAATACTTTGTTATTTACCCTTTGTTGGCAATGACAGAGGTCAAACAATTTCTGTAAGTCTTCACAAGGTTTTCACACACTGTTGCAGATATTTTGGCCCATTCCTCCATGCAGATCTCCTCTAGAGCAGTGATGTTTTGGGGCTGTTGCTGGGGAACACGGACTTTCAACTCACTCGGAAGATTTTCTATGGGGTTGAGATCTGGAGACTGGCTAGGTCACTCCAGGACCTTGAAATGCTTCTTACGAAGCCACTCCTTTGTTGCCCGGGCGGTGTGTTTGGGATCATTGTCATGCTGAAAGACCCAGCCACATTTCATCTTCAATGCCCTTGCTGATGGAAGGAGGTTTTCACTCAAAATCTCATGATACATGGCCCTATTCATTCTTTCCTTTACAAATCAAATTTATTTGTCACATACACATGGTTAGCAGATGTTAATGCGAGTGTAGTGAAATGCTTGTGCTTCTAGTTCCGACAATGCAGTAATAACCAACGAGTAATCTAACCTAACAATTCCAAAACTACTACCTTAAACACACAAGTGTAAAGGGATAAAGAATATGTACATACAGATATGAATGAGTGATGGTACAGAACGGCATAGGCAATATGCAGTAGATTGAGTACAGTATATACATACGAGATGAGTAATGTAGGGTATGTAAACAAAGTGGCATAGTTTAAAGTGGCTAGTGATACATGTATTACATAAAGATGCAGTAGATGATATAGAGTACAGTATATACATGCAGTGCCTTGCGTAAAGTATGCGTAGGTGCTCCCTTGAACTTGAAGAGGCGCTGCTGCGCCTTCTTCACGATGCTGTCTGTGTGGGTGGACCAATTCAGTTTGTCTGTGATGTGCCTACCCTCTCCACTACTGTCCCATCGACCTTTTGCCACATTTCAGGCTTCAAACATAAAGATATAAAACTGTATTTTTTTGTGAAGAATCAACAACAAGTGGGACACAATCATGAAGTGGAACGACATTTATTGGATATTTCCAACTTATTTAACAAACCAAAAACTGAAACATTGGGCGTGCAAAGCGGGCAAAAAGTTATTTAGTCTGCCTGGGAGCAAGACATCCTGGTCCGTGACAGGGCTGGTTTTCTTTTGTAATCCGTGATTGACTGTAGACCCTGCCACATACCTCGTGTCTGAGCCGTTGAATTTTTGCGACTCTACTTTGTCTCTATACTGGACGCAGGGAGTTAGCTTGTTTGATTGCCTTGCAGAGTACCCAGGAATAGCTACACTGTTTGTATTTCGGTCATGTTTCCGGTAACTTTGCCCTGGTTAAAAGCAGTGGTTCGCGCTTTCAGTTTCACTTTGCGTGATTGAATGCTGCCATCAATCCACGGTTTCTGGTTTGCAGAGGGGGAATGTTTTATTCGGTCATCGGTTGCTATCAGGGAACGTCATCTTCTGGTTTGGGAATGTTTTAATCGGTGCTATGGGAACGACATCTTCAATGCACGCTCTAATGAACTCGCTCACCGAATCAGCGTATTCGTCAATGTTGTTGTTGGACGCAGTGCAGAACATATCCCAGTCCACGTGATGGAAGCAGTCTTGGAGCGTGGAATCAGATTGGTCGGACCAGCGTTTAACAGACCTCAGCGCGGGAGCTTCTTGTTTTAGCTTCTGTCTGTAGGCAGGGAGCAACAAAATGGAGTCGTGGTCAGCTTTTCCAAAAGGAGGGCGGGGGAGGGCCTTATATGCGTTGCGGAAGTTAGAATAGCAATGATCCAAGGTTTTACCAGCCCTGGTTGCGCAATCGATATGCTGATACAATTTAGGGAGTCTTGTTTTCAGATTAACCTTGTTAAAATCCCCAGCTACAATGAATGCAGCCTCGGGATATGTGGTTTCCAGTTTGCAAAGAGTCAAATAAAGTTAGTTCAGAAAGTTAGTTCAGAGCCATCGTCGATCTGTCTGCTTGTGGGGGAGGGGGGGATATATATACGGCTGTGATTATAATCGAAGAGAATTCCCTTGGTAGATAATGCGGTCGATATTTGATTGTGAGGAATTCTAAATCAGTTTAACAGAAGGACTTGAGTTCCTGTATGTTGTTGTGACCACACCACGTCTGGTTAACCATAAGGCATACGCCCCCGCCCCTCTTCTTACCAGAAAGATGTCTGTTTCTGTCAGCGCGATGCGTGAAGAAACCAGCAGGCTGCACCGATTCCGTTAGCGTCTCTCGAGTGAGCCATGTTTCCATGAAGCAAAGAACGTTATAGTCTCTGATGTCCCTCTGGAATGCTACCCTTGCTCGGATTTCATCAACCTTGTTGTCAAGAGACTGGACTTTGGCGAGAAGTATGCTAGGGAGTGGTGCGCGATGTGCCAGTCTCCGGAGCCTGACCAGAAAACCGCTTTGTTTCCTTCTTTTACGACGTCTTTGTTTTGGGTCGCAGGCTGGGATCCATTCAGTTGTCCTGGGTGAAAGGCAGAACACAGGATCCGCTTCGGGAAAGTCATATTCCTGGTCATACTGATGGTGAGTTGACGTTGCTCTTAAATTCAGTAGTTCTCCCCGACTGTATGTAATGAAACCTAAGATGACCTGGGGTACCAATGTAAGAAATAACAGGTAAAAAAATGTTTTTTAAATACATAGTTTCCTAGGAATGCGAAGCGAGGCGGCCATCTCTGTCGGCACCGGAAGTACACGGATCAGTCGTCCTGGTCCCTTTGCAGAAAAACAGCCCCAAAGCATGATGTTTCCACCCCCATGCTTCACAGTAGGTATGGTGTTCTTTGGATGCAACTCAGCATTCTTTGTCCTCCAAACACGTCGAGTTGAGTTTTACCAAAAAGTTATATTTTGGTTTCATCTGACATTCTCCCAATCTTCTTCTGGATCATCCAAATGCTCTCTATCAAACTTCAGACGGGCCTGGACATGTACTGGCTGAAGCAGGGGGACACGTCTGGCACTGAAGGATTTGAGTCCCTGGCGGCGTAGTGTTTAATGATGATAGGCTTTGTTACTTTGGTCCCAGCTCTCTGCAGGTCATTCACAAGGTCTCCCCGTGTGGTTCTGGGATTTGCGTGGAGCCCCAGATCAAGGGAGAGTATCAGTGGTCTTGTATGTCTTACATTTCCTAATAATTGCTCCCACAGTTGATTTCTTCAAACCAAGCTGCTTACCTATTGCAGATTCAGTCTTCCCAGCCTGGTACAGGTCTACAATTTTGTTTCTGGTGTCCTTTGACAGCTCTTTGGTCTTGGCCATAGTGGAGTTTGGAGTGTGACTGTTTGAGGTTGTGGACAGGTGTCTTTTATACTGATAACAAGTTCAAATAGGTGCCATTAATACAGGTAACGAGTGGAGGACAGAGGAGCCTCTTAAAGAAGTTACAGGTCTGTGAGAGCCAGAAATCTTTCAATTCATTAAAAATCGTACAATGTGATTTTCTGGATTTGTTTCTCATTTTGTCTGTCATAGTTGAAGTGTACCTATGATGAAAATGACAGGCCTCTCTCATCTTTTTATTTTTTTAAACTATGTTTATTACGTTTTACACACACACACACACACACACACACACACACACACACACACACACACACACACACACACACACGACAAAGCAATACAAATAATATACTCAACTAGAAAAAAAATACAAATAAAAAATAGCTTTAAAGATACCATACTTTTGACAAGTTAAACACACCAGGCAGAAGGCTACAGAGGTTAAAGGGCAATCTATATTACAGGGACGGAGCAAACACCTCACCATTGTTCCTGTAAACAGTCAAGGGATAAGGGTGGAGAAATGCAACCACTCACAGACAGTCATGGTCACAGACCGACCATCCACTGGACCAAAAATAAAGTTTACAATGCTTTAAAATAAAAAATATAAAAAATAGAATGATTATTCATGTAGGCGTGAACAAAATGTAAAAATAACTGGTTAAATCAAGCTCACACTTCAGTCTCTGCCTGGGCAAGATGAACAAGGCATCCGCGGATCACAATCAATAAGCACATGGACCTTAATGCCCCCAGCAAAAACACAGGGCTCCTCAACACCTTAAGTCACAGACTTATTTTAGTATTAATTGGAATGCCATCAGAGGATTGACTGTTTTTTCATTAAACAGTTTGGGGTTCCCAGAATTGAATTGAATTTTTTCTAGTTTCAGAACACACACATCTCTCACCCAATATTTATAAGATGGGGGAGCTGCCATCTTCCAGTTCTGTAGTATTAGCCGTCTAGCTAAAAGAGTTGTATAAGCAACAGTGTCCGACTGGATTCTTGATAGGGGGGTACCCATGGGCAGTACTCCAAAAAGGGCTGTAAGGGGAGACGGATCTATAACAGTGTCATATATGTCAGAGAAACATTTAAATATTAATTTCCAGAAACCTGACAGTTTATGACAGCCCCAAAACATATGCAACAGTGTGGCTGGTTCCACTTTATATCTGACACAGGTAGGATCAAAATCAGAGAATATTCTTCCAAGTTTGGCCCCCGACCAGTGGATATTGTTTCAAGCAGTCTGCTAGAGCAACAAAGTTTTCCTGAAACAAATTTTAATATTTCCTTGTCACTTTGACTCCCAAGTAGGTGAATTGATGCCGGACAATCCTAAACTGAGAACTTGTAAAAGAGCACTTTAAAGCAGCCTTGTTTACCGGAAAAAGCTCACTCTTGCCGAGATTCAGCTTGCACCCTGAGATTGATCCAAACTTTGTAAGAACAGATAGGGCACGTGGCAATGAGGTATCGGGGTTGGAGATAAACAAAAGTCAGAGGTTGTCAGCATATGAATGGGCGAGCTCAGTTTCATGCTAACGCCAGCCCACCCCTGAATTATACCTTTGAATGGCATCATTAGAGCGTAGTGCAATGGCGAGAGGCTCGATTGCCAAAGCAAACAACAAGGGGGAGAGTGGACAACCATGTCTGGATCCGCGGTGCAAGGGAAAATAGTCAGAGGACAAGTTATTAGTCCGTACCGAAGCCATGGGGGAAAAATAAAGAATCTTTATCCACGCAATGAATTTGGGGCCAAAGCCAAATCTATAAAATGGCAGCTGTTAGGTAATCCCACTCAACGCGGTCAAACGCTTTTTCGGCATCAAGTGAGACCACCACCTCCGGGTCCTCCGACGCTGGGGAGTACAGTATATTCATAAGGCACCTAATATTGAAAAATAAATGCCTATTTCTCACAAAGCCAGTCTGGTCAGAGTGTATTAATTGGTGCAGCAAGCCTTCCATACGGATGGCTAAAAGCTTAGCTAGGATTTTGTAATCACAGTTTAAAAGCGAGATTGGGCGATAGGATCCACATTCCAGGGGGTCTTTGTTTTTCTTTAGTAGTATTGAAATGGAAGCCTGATAAAGACTAGGCTTTGAAGTATTAAGGCACTCTGCAAATAGTCGAGACAAGAATGGGCAAAGCAGCCCAGAAAACGTCCTGTAAAATTTGGTTGGAAAACCGTCCGGACCCGGTGATTTACCACTTTTCATTACGGACACTGCTGTTGCAATCTCCTCAAGCGTAAATTCTTCTTCTAGACAGTCATGGGAGTCTGTATCAATTGAAGGCATATTCAAGCCATTAAAGAAGGAGTCAATCAGCAAAGGGTCTTGAGGGGATTCAGAGGTGTATAGCGCAGAGTAAAATTGTTTAAATTGATCATTGATCTCTTTATGTATAACTGTGGTGGCACCAGACGGGGTCCTTATTTGTGGGATTAAACGTGAGGCCTCAGATTTACGGATCTGATGCGCAAGGAGTTTTACTAACCTTGTCGCCTTGTTCATGGACTTTGTATCGAGCTCGCAAGAGCAACTGTTCAACGTGCCTGGTAGAAAGCTCATCCAATTCAGATTGGAGTAGTTGGCGCTCTTTATGCAGATCAGAGGAAGGATCCGTAGCATATTTCTCATCCAATGTGGCTATGGACTCGCTCAGGTCCCGAAGTCGCTGGGAGCGAACACTGTTTTGGTTGACTGTATAAGAAATAATTTGGCCACGTAGGTATGCTTTGAGAGACTCCCATATGGTAGAGCAGGACATACCTGGTGTTGAATTAGTTTCTAGGAATAAGGTGATTTCAGAAGAAATTAAATTGACAAACTCCTTATTTGAGAGTAAAATGGGGTTGAGACGCCATTGATAACACATAGGAGGTCACTGGGGAAACTCTAGTTCAAGCACTAATGGTGAATGGTCAGAGATAACAATACTCTCGTAAGTACACTGCCGAAGGTTAGGCAGAAGTTTTTGTCCAAAAATAAGTAATCAATCCGGGAGTATGTTTGATGAACATGAGAATAAAAGGAATACTGTCTATCTGTAGGATGTAGGAAACGCCAGGCCTCAAACAGCATATTTCTGAAGAAAGGATTGAATAAGTAGGGCCCATTTAGATGGGCCTGTATTTGTTTGTGAGGACTTGTCAAGAACTGGGGACATTTTACAGTTGAAACCCCCCCTTAAAATCAACAAATGAGAATCTAAATTGGGAATAGCAGACAGAAAGGAAGAAATTAATCTTGTGTCATCCCAATTGGGAGCATAAACACTAGCCAAAACAAGAGGGGTAGAAAACAGTTCACCGGTTACTATGACGTATCGTCCCTTAGGATCAGCAATAACCTCAGAAGCTACAAAGGGAGTAGCTTTATCAACCAGAATAGCAGCACCTCTTGATTTACTATGAAAGTTTGAGTGGAACACTTGACCAACCCAGTCCTTACGCATCCTAAAATGCTCACCAGTCCTCAAGTGAGTCTCTTGTAGAAATGCAATATTTGCATTCAAACCCTTTAAGTGTGTCAACACCCTCTTACGCTTCACCGGGTTATTAACCCCTTTGGTGTTCCATGAAATGTACTTGATCGCATTATTTCGGCCCCTCTGGGCATTCCCATTATTCAACCCTGTCATTAGAGCATAGAATCGAAAAGCAATGAGCGCCCAAAACCCCCAGAATAACTTGTCTCGGAGTAATAATGTACGGTGGTAAATGTTTGGAAAAAGTACAGGAATAAAAACTAAAAAAGACAGAATGACAACATTAGAACTGAACAATTCAACCTGCCCCCCCACCCCCTCCCCCCATCCCAGACAATACCTCCCCAAACGAGGTACAAGCCTAAATAGAACATGTTCTCTTCGCACAGTATGTCTGTGAGAGTGCGGTCTTAAACCCAAACCCACAGTCCCACTCTTTAAAGTTGCGTTTTGTGAGTGGCTCAAGCAGCAAAAAGAAAGATTTGTATGTATTTTTTTCAAATACAAAAGGCGAATCCCTTGTGCAAATGGAATGACAAAAGCACCACTTGTAGATGTATATAATTGTATTCCCAGTCATATAACAGGCATTGAGAGAGAAAATAAATCAAATGTATAAAGGCTCTCAGCCAAAAATCTAATTTGAAGTAAGGAAATCGTAGTAAGACAATCAAAAATAATAGTAATTATAATAGTAGTCTAGTTGACGCTGAGACAGCTTTTACAACCAATACCAAAAAACTGTGTGCGCAACGTTGAACGTTTGCAGGGCATAAATGACGCTCAAAACTTTTCAAATTAAAGCGAGACCCCAAAAACCGTGTAGCCTCGGGAGACATTTACTGTTTACTGGGTCAATGCAAACAGATGCAGTAAACAAATAACCAAAAATATTTTGAGTCACTGAGACACTGTGTAAACAAACTAAATAGGTGAGCGAGCCAGCCTAGAAACACAGGAGTTAAGTAAAACCTTAATACAATTAAATTAAAATGACTGAATGCTTTGCACGCACAAGATGATCAAACATTAGATCACATCAAGTAAGCCTGATGATTTTACATTTCAAAGTCATTAGATCACATCAAGCATTCAATGCCTAGAACAGTCAGTTTACAATAGTGCATCTAAATCACCAACTATACAAGACTAGCCTGTTATATCTAAACACAATTGTACCACAGTTCGCAAGCAACAGTTGCTGAACTGTGAGCATGTTCAAGACTTATTGATGAGACGTTGAATGTGAGCCATAGCCTCATCCGGAGATTCAAATGTGTAGTCTTTACCCTCATGAGATATCCATAAACGGGCCGGGAATCGCAGTCCATACTTCACACTTGGATGGTCCCGAAGTACTCGTTTGGCCTGTCCGAAAGCTGCGCGCTGCCTGGAAACAGTGGGGGAGTAGTCCTGGTAGATGGAGAAGCTCTTTCCTTGAAAGCTCAGAGTGGTATTGCGGGCTTGTCGGAGGATCTCCATCTTCTCATGAAAAAAGTGCACTCGAAGAATTAAGTCACGGGGCCTCTCCCCATCCCGGGGCTTTGGGCGCAGCGACCGGTGGGCTCGATCAATCAGGGGCTTTTCATCTAAGGTAAGAACATCCTTCAGCAGCCCTGAAACGAAATCCGTGGCGCGATGCATTTCCGCTGACTCTGGGACCGATACAAGTCTCAGATTATTGCGGTGAGAGAATCCCTCTAAACTCACACAGCTCTCCTTCACCTTTTTCAAATCCGCAGCTAGGTGTTTAACTTCAGCCTCCAGGGATGTAGTTAAGTCGGAGACATTAGTAGCGGAGGTCTCCAGTGCTGCAATCGTTGTAGTGTGTGACGCAGTTGTTGTTTTGAGTAATGTGATTGCTGGCACAGTCTCGTTCCGCAGGATGGTTAAATCTGCTTTTAAAGTATCAGAAACCTCCTGTAGTCTGGCCTCAATCGTTGCAACCACCTGTGTTTTCATTTCAACTATCTCAGAGCGTAGTAGTTTGATGGCCTCGAGAATGTTCTTTCAGCGCCGCCAGGCCAAGCCGCACCCCCGGGTAAAGTGTGTGTCCCCGGGCCCTCAGACTCAGGAGAGGGCGGTGATGAGAGTGGGTCTTGTAGGCCGGGTTTTCTCAAAGTCATGCTTTTGGCCTTATGTTTGGTCGACATGCTGACATTCGGAAGCAAAGTAGTCTTGGTTTTTACGGAAAGGGATCACCAAATTAATAGTTGAAAATAAATACGGTTCTGCTGCAAAATTCACATAAACTTTAAGAATACCACGGGAGCAAACGGAAAACACGTCAGTCGCACATGGCGTCCCTCCTATCCTCTCTCATCTTTTTAAGTGGGAGAACTTGCACAATTGGTGGCTGACTAAATACTTTTTTGCCCCACTGTATATATTAAATGCATTAACAGAAATTACTGTAACAAAACAAACATTGTAGTTTAGAAATTATGGGAATTAATGGTAAATGTAGGCTACTACTGATGATACTGTATATGTAATGGGGAATTGATAGACACTAACAACCAAAGGGCAAACAATTTACACAGTGAAGTTATTAAACAACGAATGCGCACAAAGTGGCGGAAGAGAGCCGTGCATTGCGGCCTCGCAATGGATTAGTCCACCGAGACAGGCCTGAATCGGAAAGGTGTCTCGTTTGTCATGAAGAAAATACATCTGTAAATCTATTTGCGATTGCTCAACTAAAATAATCTTGGTCGACCAACAGCCTATCTACCAAACAATTGACCAGTCGACTAAATGGGGTCAGCCCTATATGGAAGACAACCTTCTTTAGGCCGTAAAGACTAGTAGAGACATCAGAGCCACGAACACAAACCGTGGTCCCTGGTCAAGAACTACACAGTGTGGTTTGGATCTTAGAGACTTTCATGTACTTACCCGTGAGCCGAGGGTCTTGAAGATGCCCTCGTACACGTTGCCGTTCTTCACTCTTACGTCACAGGTGGAGCCCTGTAAAGTAGGCAAAAACATAGAGGGGCATGGAGGGAGGTATGTAGGCAGGAGAATGAGAGAAGGAGCAGAAGATTGAAGAAAATACTATCTAACACAGTCTATGATGAGCCATGTCAACAACATTATGGTTCGATATAACAAGATGCTAAATGTCCGTGCAGACATAGCCCTGAGAAAATGGCTGTAGACTACATTGAATTCTACAGCCATGTCTCAGGACTAAAACAGACAACAACAAAAATAACTCACCACCACAGCTGTGAGGAAATGTATCATTCTGGCATTGTTGTAGACACCCTCAAACACCTAGGAAAGGGACCAGAACATTCACCTTGAAAGAAACTCCATTCATTAGACTGCAGCTTTGTGCAGTATGGCCAATGATTCAGAAATCGATGACAATATATGTGATCTTCAAATATCGACAAGAAATAGACACTGCTTTCAAACGGAGAACAAATGTTAGTTGCGTGCCTATTTCTTAACTGATATAATACTACAGCTGAAGACATAAAAAACTGAAAACAACATTCAAATGTACTGAACAGGGATGTATTTCAAAACAAACCCAGGGGGTAATAATTACGTAGTTCTATGGAGTTTTGGTTTTGTTGTTCTACAACCTTTGAGTCATACTCACAGGAGAGGACAGGAAAGGTTGCTTCACAGAGGTTCGACTCCTGGGGGGAGGGGGGAAGAGAGTACAATGGGGTTAGAACAGATTTGACATTGAACAAAAATGCAATAGTCCTTTCACTATATAAAAGGCTGGTCCTACTATACAGATTGCATTAGGTGTGCTAATGTCATAGCGAACCACAAAATTAAGAAAGTCACATTTCTAAATGGACTCCTACAAAGTGTAGATAGCTGTAATATGCACTTGACAAAACTGTGGATGTAGAACAATACAAAGCAGAGGTTTGGTGACTAAACTAATCAGCTAACATGAGATAACTCATTTGCTTACAAACCTAGCATGACATCATTGGAAAATAGCAAGATAACTTTGTATACCTTTTCGTCTGACAATCTCTGTGAATGAATTTATGACTAATCTCATGCTTTGTTAGCAGATGGTCATTAGTCAAAAATTCTTTATTTCGCGCCACAAAAAAAACCCCGCTTAGAGTCAACGTCCTCCTCTGCAACACAGTGAGCGGTTGGCAGAACGATCAATATCCCATATTGTCCCGCCTTATTTGCTCATCAAAGCTTTCAAACTTTTTACTCGCCTCACATTATCGTCTATTTGCCCAAACTCGATATGAAAACTCGGATTGGCTAGTATGTATGGAGGACCGTTCCCGCCACCCCCAAAATAAAATCTGACTAGGAGCTGTGATGATAGCAAGTCATTATGGGATGGTAATTAGAGCCTAACAAATTTTTTGGGCTGATTAGTTTTTCACAGAAATGTTTATAAAATTGGTCTTTATTTTACACATAAAGCGCATATATTATAAACATGGATTGAACAAATGCATACATCTGCTCATTTGTGGTCATTTTTTTTTAAGTCAATGATTGTCTGAAGAGGGCGCTCTACGCGCTGCTCAATGAACATCATATAGCTCGGAAGTCCCGATGTGAGAGAGTGGGCATGGTGGTTTGACGGTGAGTAGCTTGCAACAGCCAGCGTATTTGAATAGGTAAATAATCAAAAGTATTTTGTACATAGTGTTGATGCAACCGTCTCTTTTAACTGAAAATAGCTTCTGGTTATCAGATCAGCGATTACGCCCCTCGAACTGAAGTAAGATGTTCTCTTTCATGAGTCTGATGCAAAATATATAATGTTGCTCCCGGACTAAGAAAATAAGGAAATACAGGGGGTGCAGATCAAGATGCTTGTGAGAATTCGTCGGCGAGTGGGTAACCTGCCACTACCATCCGTTCTATTGGCCAACGTGCAATCACTGGAGAATAAACTGGATGAGCGAGACTATCCTACCAACGGGACATTAAAAACTGTAATAAACTGTAATATCTTTAGTTTCACAGAGTCCGCACAAGCTAATAAAAAAATAATAAACTCTAGACCACCTTTACTCCACACACAGACGTGTACAAAGCTCTCCCTCACCCTCCATTGGCAAAACTGACCACAATTCTCTCTTCCTGATTGCTGCTTACAAGCAAAAAGTAAAGCAGGATGTACCAGTGACGAGATCAATAAAAAAGTTGTCAGATGAAGCAGATGCTAAGCTACAGGACTGTTTTGCTAGCACAGACTGGAATATGTTCCAGGATTCATCCAATGGCATTGAGGAGTACAACACCGGTCATCGGCTTCATCAATAAGTGCTTCGACGACGACGTCCCCACAGTGACCGCACGTACATATTCCAACCAGAAGCAATGAATTAAAGGCAACATCCACACCGAGCTAAAGGCTAGAGCTGCCGCTTTCAAGAAGCGGGACACTAATCTGTACACATAAAAAATCCCACTATGCCCTCAGACGAACCATCAAACAGGCAAAGCGTCAATATAGGACTAAGACTGAATCCTACTACACCGGCTCAGATGCTTGTCGGATGTGGCAGTGCTTGCAAACTATTACGGACTACGAAGGGAAACCCAGCCACGAGCTACCCACTGACACCAGACGAGCTAAATGCCTTTCATGCACCCCAATTTGCATACTGCCGCAACAAATCCACAGATAACCCAATCTTAATTGCACTCCACACTGCCCTTTCCCACCTGGACAAAAGGAATGCCCATGTTTGAATGCTGTTCATTGTCAACAGCTCAGTGTTCAACACCATAATGCTCATCACTAAGCAAAGAACCCTGGGACTGAACACCGCCCTCTGCAACTGGATCCTGGACTTCCTGAAGGGACACCCCCAGATGGTATGGGTGGGCAACAACACATCTGCCATGCTGATCCACAACACGGGGGCCCCTCAGGGGTGCATACTTAGTCCCCTCTTGTACTCCCTGTTCACCCACAACTGTGTGGCCAAGCACGGCTCCAACACCATCATTAAGTTTGCTGACGACAACGGTGGAAGACCAGAGGTCAGGAGGAGGTCAGAGACCTGGCCGTGTGGTGCCAGGATAACAACCTCTCCCTCAACGTGAGCAAGACAAAGGGAGATGATTGTGGACTACAGGAAAAGGAGGGCCGAACACTCCCACATTCCCATCGACAGGGCTGTAGTGGAACAGGTCGAGAGACAAGTTCCTTGGTGTCCACTATCATGGTCCAAACACACCATGAAAAGTTGTGAAGAGGGCACGGCAACACGTTTTCTCCCTCAAAAAAGATTTGGCATGGGTCCCCAGATCCTCAAAAAGTTCTACAGCTACACCATCGCGAGCAGTCTGACCGGTTGCATCACTGCCTGGTATGGCAACTGCTCGGCATCCGAAAGTAAGGCACTACAGAGGGTAGTGTGTACAGCTCAGTACATCAAGCTTCCTGCCATCCAAGACCTATATACTAGGCGGTGTCAGAGGAAAACCCCAAAAACTGTCAAAGACCCCAATCACCCAAGTCATAGACTGTTCTCTCTGCTACCGCATGGCAAGTGGTACCGGAATGCAAAGTCTAGGTCCAAAAGGCTTCTTAATTAACAGCTTCTACCCCCAAGCCATAAGATTGCTGCTCAATTAATCAAATGGCCATCCAGATTACTTTTGTGATACTTTTATTTTTCACTTTAGTTTATTTAGTAAATATTTCTTAACTACATTGTTGGTTAAGGGCTTGTATGTAAGCATTTCACTGTATTCATTGCATGTGACAAATAACATTTACAGTAGTTGCATTAATCAACCCCCATAGTCTCCACAGCCGGACAATTTTCACTAGGCTTCTGAAAATAAATGCTGTTGGCATTCTCAGTGTCGCTCATTCAGCCAACAGAAACTTTCAACTGTTTTTTCCCGACTAAGCAACGAGTCGGAGCCCAAGCGTTCTCAGTTCTCACCTCCACCCATTACTGGGTCTGAGCCGCCGAAGCCTCCCCACCATTAGCTCTGACAAATTCAAAAACCCAAGTCATTGGTGACTTCATTACCCGCAATATTAGCCTTAAATAGAATCATCCAGCGATTATACATTGTTTACCACGAGGCAGGGCTACCGATGTAAAGGATCATCTGAAAACGTTGCTGGCTGATGTTCAAACTAGCGAGTGTAGAGAGAATATGGATATTGTTATCCACGTCAGCACAAGCGACGTTAGGATGAAACAGTCAGAGGTCACCAAGCGCAGTAACTTCAGCGTGTAAATTAGCCAGAAAGATGTGTCGGCATCGAGTCGCTGTCTCTGGCCCCCTCCCAGTTAGGGGGAGTGATGAGCTCAACAGCTGACTTGCACAACTCAATTGCTGGTTGAAAACTGTTTCCTGCCCTCCCAAAATATAACATTTGTAGATAATTGATCCTCTTTCTGGGCCTTTTGAGAAATGACAGACTCCATCCTAGCTGGAGGGGTGCTCTCATGTTACCGGTCAACAGACAGGGCTCTAACTTCTCTAGCTCCACATTGAGAGGGTGCAGGCCAGACAGCAGGCTGTTAGCCAGCCAGCAAGAGTGGAGTCTGCCACTAGCACAGTCAGCTTAGTGTTCCCCATTGAGACAGTGTCTGTGCCTCGATCTAGGTAGGGAAAATCTAAACATGTGGTGTTCGCTTTAGCAATCTCACTGGAATAAAGTCCTCCTCAATCCCTGTAATTGTTTTAAGAGACTGATAATACCTCAACTAAAAATAGGACTACTTAAATGTTAGATCCCTCATTTCCAAGGCAGTCATAGTCAGTGAACTAATCATAAACTTAATGTGATTGGCCTGACTTGAAACATGGCTTAAGCCTGATGAGTTAAAATGAGACCTCTCCACCTGGTTGCACTTGTGACCATATCCCCCGCGCATCCCTCAAAAGTGGTGTTGCTACCATTTGTGACAGCAAATTTTTCTTTAGTAGTGAAATCTATGCAGCCTACCCAATCACTTTTTATAGCTACTGTTTACAGGCCTCCTGGGCCATTTACAGTGTTCCTCACTGAGTTCAATGAATTCTATCGGATCTGTTAGTCATGGCAGATAATTCAATTTTTTTGGTGACTTCAATATCAGAGGCCTCCTCCGTAAGTTTGTTTTACTCACTGCTTTAGCACAATCCGCCAAGCCTGATGTCCTTGTCGTGTCTGAATCCTGGTTTAGGAAGGCCACCAAAAATTCTGAGATTTCCATCCCCAACTACAACATTTTCCATCAAGATATAACTGCCAAAGGGGAAGGAGTTGTAATCTATTGCAGAGATAGCCTGCACAGTTCTGTCATTCTTTCCAGGTCTATGCCCAAACAGTTTTAAAAAGTAATCTCTCCAGAAATAAGGCCCTCACTGTTGATGCCTGTTATAGACCCCCCTCAGCTCCCAGCTGAGCCCTGGACACCATATGTGAATTGATTGCCCCCCATTTATCTTCAGAGTTCGTTCTGTTAGATGGCCTAAACTGGGATATGATTAACACACCAGCAGTCCTACAATCTAAGCTAGATGCCCTCAATCTCACACAAATTATCAAGGAACCCACCAGGTACAACCCTACATCCGTAAACATGGGCACCCTCATAGATATTATCCTGACCAACTTGTCCTCCAAATACACCTCTGCTGTTTTCAAATCAGGATCTCAGCGATCACTGCCTGTATCCGCTATGGGTCCGCGGTCAAACGACCACCCATCATCACTGTCAAACGCTCCCTAAAACACTTCTGCGAGCAGGCCTTTCTAATCGACCTGGCCCGGGTATCCTGGAAGGATATTGACCTCATCCCGTCAGTCGAGGAAGCCTGGTCGTTCTTTAAAAGTAATTTCCTCACCATCTTAAATAAGCATGCCCCTTTCAAAAAATGTAGAACTAAGAACAGATAGCCCTTGGTTCACTCCAGACCTGACTGCCCTCAACCACCACAAAAACATCCTGTGGCGGGCTGCACTAGCATCGAATAGTCCTCACGATATGCAACTTTTCAGGAAAGTCAGGTACCAATACACGAAGTTAGCTAGGAAAGCAAAGGCTCACTTTTTCAAAACAGAAATTTGCATCTTAACTCCAAAAACTTTTGGGACACTGTAAAGTCCATGTAGAATAAGAGCACCTCCTCCCAGCTGCCCACTGCACAGAGGCTAGGAAACACTGTCACCATGATAAATCCACGATAATCAAGAATTTTAATAAGCATTACTCTACGGCTGGCCATGCTTTACTCCTGGCTACCCCAACCCTGGGCCAACAGCTCCGCACCCCCCGCAGATACTTGCCTAAGCCTCCCCAGCTTCTTCACCCAAATCCAGATAGCAGATGTTCTGAAAGAGCTGCAAAACCTAGACTCGTACAAATCAGCCGGGCTAGACAATCTGGACCCTCTTTTTCTGAAATTATCAGCCGACATTGTTGCAACCCCTATTACCAGTCTGTTCAACCTCTTTTTAATCGTCCGAGATCCCCAAAGATTGGAAAGCTGCCGCGGTCATCCCCCTCTTCAAAGGGGGCGACACTCTGGACCCAAACTGTTACAGACCTATATCCATCCTGCCCTGCCTTTCTAAAGTCTTTCGAATCCCATCATTCCTTCTCCGCGGTGCCATCCGGTTTTCGAGCTGGTCACAGATGCACCTCAGTCATGCTCAAGGTACTAAACGATAACATAACCACCATCGATAAAAGACAGTACTGTGCAGCCGTCTTCATCGACCTGGCCAAGGCTTTCGACTCTGTCAATCACCGTATCCTTATCGGTAAACTCAACAGCCTTGGTTTCTGAAATGACTGCCTCGCCTGGTTCACCAACTACTTCTCAGAGTTCAGCGTGTCAAATCGGAGGGCCTGTTGTCCGGACCTCTGGCAGTCTCTATGGGGGTACCAGAGGGTTCAATTCTCAGGCCGACTCTTTTCTCTGTATATATCAACGATGTCGCTCTTGCTGCGGGTGATTCCCTGATCCACCTCTACGCAGACAACACCATTCTATATACATCTGGCACTTTTTGGACACTGTGTTAACAAACCTCCAAACGAGCTTCAATGCCATACAACACTCCATCCGTGGCCTCCAACTGCTCTTAAACGCTAGTGAAAAAAAAGCATTATTTTCAACTGATTGCTGCCCGCACCCGCCCGCCCAACTAGCATCACTACTCTGGACAGTTGATTTAAAATATGTGGACAACTATAAATACCTAGGTGTCTGGCTAGACTGTAAACTCTCCTTCCATACTCATAAACATCTCCAATCCAAAATTAAATCTAGAATCGGCAAAGCATCCTTCACTCACACTGCCAAACTTACCCTCGTAAAACTGACTATCCTACCGATCCTCGAGGATGTCATTTACAATATAGCCATCCAACACTCTACTCAGCAAACTGGATTGCAGTCTCTCACAGTGTCATCCGTTTTGTCAACAAAGACCCATATACCACCCACCACTGCGACCCGTATGCTCTTGTCAGCTGACCCTCGCTACATATTAGTCACCAGACCCACTGGCTCCAGGTCATCTATAAGTCTTTGCTAGGTAAAGCTCCGCCTTATCTCAGCTCACTGGTCACCATAACAACACCCACCCTTAGCACGCGCTCCAGCAGTTATATCTCACTGGTCTTCCCCAAAGCCAACACCTCTGCCATTGCAGTCTTTCTTTCCAGTTCACTGCTACCAAATGACTGGAACGAATTGCAAAAATCGCTGAAGTTGGAGACTTTTATTTCCCTCACTAAATTTTAGCATCAGCTATCTGAGCAGCTTACCGATCGCTGCAGCTGTACACAGCCCATCTGTAAATAGCCCATCCAATCTACCTACCTCATTCCCATATTGTTTTATTTACTTTTTTGCACACCAGTATTTCTACTTGCACATCATCATCTGCACATCTATCACTCGTGTTGATTTGCTAAATTGTAATTACTTCGCTACTGTGGCCTATTTATTGACTTACCTCCTTACGCCATTTGCACACACTGTATATAGACTTTTTTCTATTGTGTTATTGACTGTACGTTTGTTTATTCCATGTGTAACTCTGTGTTGTTGTCGGTGTCGTACTGCTTTGCTTTATCTTGGCCAGGTCACAGTTGTAAATGAGAACTTGTTCTCAACTGGCCTACCTGGTTAAATAAAAAGGTGAAATAAAAAAAATATTGCCACAATCATCCCATGGAATAGATATTGTCGATCTAAATGTTTTTCCTCATAATTCTGGATCGTCAGACCACGTTATGATGTTTGCAATCACAAAAAAATAATGTGCTTAGACCCCAACCCATGATTATCAAAAGCTGCATTATAAATTCTCGAACAACCCAAAGATTTCTCAATTCCTTTCCAGACTCCCTCCACCTACCCAAGGACATGGGAGTACAAAAATAAGTTAACCGCCTAACCGAGTACCTAAACCTTGTGTAATACCCTTGATGTAGTTGCAAAGTAATTGCCTCTAAACCTTCCAGTTGTCTACTGGATCCTATTCCAAGATGCGGAATATTTAAGCAAACAGCTGGAGGCAGGGCTTTCTCCTATAGAGCTACATTTTTATTGAATGGTCTGCCCATGCATGTGAGAGCTGGAGACTTAGTCTCAACCTTTAAGTCTTTACTGACAACTGATCACTTCACTAGGTCCTATGATTAAGTGTAGTCTGGCCCAGAGGTGTGAAGGCGAACGGCAAGGCTGGAGTGACAAACCACCCTTGTTGTCTCTGCCTGGCCGGCTTTCCTATCTTCACTGGGATTCTCTGCCTCTGACCATATTACCTGGGCTGAGTCACTGGCTTGCTCGCGCTCTTCCATCCTTCCTGTCCTTGGACTCGTGCGGTGGGGAGATCTTTCTGGGCGATATTCAGCCTTGTCTCTGGGTAATAAGTTAGTGGCCCATTGATTTCCCTTTGGTGGTGTGGGGGCTGTGCTTTGCCAAAGTGGGTGGGGTCATATCCTGCCTGGTCATCCCTGTCTGGGGGTGACTTTGGAAGGGGCCAGTGTCCCTGACCCCCACCCTGTCTCAGTCTCCTGTATCTATGCTGCAATAGTCTATGTGCCGGGGGGCTAGGGTCAGTCATATCTGGTGTAATTCTCGTCTTATCTGGTGTCCTGTGTGATCTTAGATATGCTCCCTCTAAATTTCCCATCTCTCTGTCCCCTCCTGGAGGACCTGAGCCCTAAGACCATGCCTCAGGACTACCTTGCCTGACGACTCCTGACTGTCCATGTCCCTAGCCCACCTGTTCGTTCTGCTAATCCAGTTTCTGCTGTTCTACAGGCGGCTATGGAAGCCTGACCCCCCCTGGATATGCTGTCTCGACCTCTAAATGCTCAGCTATGAAAAGCCAACTGCCAGTAACTCTTGAGGTGCTGACCTCTTGCGCCATTTACAACCATTGTGATTATTATTTGACCCTGTTGGTCTTCTATGAATGGTTAAACATCTTGAAGAACGATCTGTCCTTAATGGCCATGTACTCTTAGAATCTCCAACCGGCCCAGTCAGAAGAGGACTTGCCACCCCTCAGAGCCTGGTTCATCCCTCTAGCTTTCTCCCTAGCCGCTTGCGCTCTGAGGTTTTAGGCTAGGTTATTGTATTAGCACTTTGTGACTGCAACTGCTGTTGTGAAAAGGGCTCTATAACTACATTTGATTGACTGAATAGTCCTGCAGGTCGACCACTTATAAAAGGGTCAATCTGGGATTCAAACAAAAACAAAGCGTACTCCTCGCCACTTTCTTTGGTAAACGGCTGAGAAATGGGGCAGAAGAAACGTAACCAATCTCAAATACATAGAAGCAAGGACTCTCACATATGGAGGCAATGACTGACCATCCATGAGATCAAAATAATTTAAAAGAAGTTAAGCTATACAATGTTTGTAGACCATGCAATTGTAAACAAACACTGTATAGCTTAACATTTGTATTATTTTGATCTCATGGATGGAGTAAGTAATGGATTAAAACAAAATTTGCTTTGGGTTCTGATGGGGTAATACATACCCTTTTTTACACTATTAAAATGCTCTGAATTTAAGAAATTGTACCCTCTCTCATCTTTAACAACCAGGAAGCCTGAAAGAACAGGCTGAGTGGGCAGGGATCTTATATTCATGAGCTCACCTTGACTAACTGCTCTTTGATACACCCTTGTGTTCATTGCCAGGTAACAAGGTAAACAATGGGCCACATGTCATTACAAGCCTGAATAGTATGCCTCAACCCATCTTCTCTGCAAAATGCTCACATGATCAACAGAGCTAATCATGGACTGTTGGACATCAGACAAACAGCAGCAACACACAATTGTATTTCCATTGATTTGTAAGCAATTACAGAACACAGTTCACTGATAAGCTTCTTCGCAAGAATTAGTAAAGCCTGGGTCAACTTAGAAGATTAGACATAAGGGAATGTACATGAAAACAGCAAACAACAAGTGTACTGGACAATTTATTGGTGCCTCTACATTAGCATTATAAATGACAATATGTTCAGAATTATAAACACTGCTCAAAAAAATAAAGGGAACACTAAAATAACACATCCTAGATCTGAATGAATGAAATATTCTTATTAAATACTTTTTTCTTTACATAGTTGAATGGGCAGACTACAAAAATCACGCAAAAATTATCAAAGGAAATCAAATTTATCAACCCATGGAGGTCTGGATTTGGAGTCACACTCAAAATTAAAGTGGAAAACCACACTACAGGCTGATCCAACTTTGATGTAATGTCCTTAAAACAAGTCAAAATGCGGCTCAGTAGTGTGTGTGGCCTCCACGTGCCTGTATGACCTCCCTACAACGCATGGGCATGCTCCTGATGAGGTGACGGATGGTCTCCTGAGGGACCTCCTCCCAGACTTGGACTAAAGCATCCGCCAACTCCTGGACAGTCTGTGGTGGATGGAGCGAGACATGATGTCCCAGATGTGCTCAATTGGATTCAGTTCTGGGGAACGGGCGGGCCAGTCCATAGCATCAATGCCTTTCTCTTGCAGGAACTGCTGACACACTCCAGCCACATGAGATCTAGCATTGTCTTGCATTAGGAGGAACCCAGGGCCAACCGCACCAGCATATGGTCTCACAAGGGGTCTGAGGATCCCATCTCGGTACCTAATGGTAGTCAGGCTACTTCTCGCGAGCACATGGAGGGCTGTGCGGCCCCCCACAGAAATGCCACCCCACACCATGACTGACCCACCGCCAAACCGGTCATGCTGGAGGATGTTGCAGGCAGCAGAACATTCTCCATGGCGTCTCCACTCTGTCACGTCTGTCACATGTGCTCAGTGTGAACCTGCTTTCATCTGTGAAGAGCACAGGGCGCCAGTGGCGAATTTGCCAATCTTGGTGTTCTCTGGCAAATGCCAAACGTCCTGCACGGTTTTGGGACACGGCCTTTAAAGTATGCAGGTACCATTGATTCATAACATAACACTCATCGCTCATCCAAATGCTTAAAAAAATACAAAGCAAATAAATGTGATATCAAACCAAGTAAAAGTGAATTACTTAGGCTTTAGGAAGTGCAAGAAACTACAGAGGTTGATGGGGAGGGGGACCCATGTACCCCGCGTCAATCAAGCAGGATTCAGATTCCGAGTGTTTAATAGTCACGTGTCGTGACTACCATTAATGTGATGACTGCTATTTATCAAATAATTACCTACTCTGTTCAATTAGTACTCGATTAAATTAATCATCTAACAATAAAGTCATTAGGAACAATAAAGTCATTAGGAACTTAGTCACACTTTAAACAACTTTTCCGTGGTGCCCCATCTCCCGACTTAAACTCTAAAGATACATAGATCTCTTACATCAATACAGTCAATTATTACCTGTCTCATTCTGGACTTCACAAATATCTTAATCCACAAGAAACCTAGCCTGAGTGATGAATCAGCAATTCACAAAGTTAGTAAATAAATAATTAAGCCTAACTCAATAAATCACACAGAAACAAAGACACACAGTATAGGTTTTCATTTTATGTTAGTAATCGATAAGTCCCTAGTGGACTAACCCAATATGACGGCTTGTTACACAATGGAAGGGAGGATAAAGAGCGGGAGAGTGGACTTATCCTACATACACTTGAAACTACGCTCACCATAAATAGAAATATTTAGCACCCTAACAGCCACTCATTCGGATTACAAATGCAACATATATTTACGCGTAGATGTCTTTCTCTGTCGTCTCTATGTTGAAACCACGATCCGTTTATGGCGAGTAGTTTGATGCAAGTCTCGGGTTGTCCACCAGAGGTCAATGTCCTTAGTTGTCGGCTCCTGTCTTGGGAGTGTTCGTTAGACTGGATACGCCAAATGGTGTACAGTGGGATCTGCACTTCCCCCTGTCCGTTAGAGTAGAAACCTCTGAGGTATCTATGCTGGTGAGAGAGATTTGTCCTTCCCTCTCGTCTTGGTCAATTTACCTAGACAACATCACATACCAGCTGCAGACTGGGAATGTTTTGCTCTAGTCTTCAACTTCTTCACTCCTCTAGTTTGAAGGTCAATCAAGCCTACTACATTTTCTGGTCTTGTAGTTAACCATTTCATGACACCCGGCTTACACCATCCCCCTGCTTGGTCTAATGTACATTGTTACAAATCCTTTTAAACACTCTGGCCAGAAAGGCAGTTCCATCATGTTGACAAACTCTGAGCTCACTTGGGCATAGCTACTGATTGGCACAAGTTTTACAAGAAAAACAATTCTCATTTAGAAGGATAAAATCACATTGCTATATTTATTCATATAAGTTCTACAACATTTAGATGTAAATCTGATATACACATTGTGAAAGCTCTCAGTTACAATGTTTCCATTATAACTTATTTCTGATAAGTTTAATGACATGACAAAATAGACAAATTTTCTATATTCCATCTGTCATAATTCCCAACATTTGGATATTTAAATATATTGTCCCAATGTTCATTGTTTGAGGTTTTGGCAAAGTCTCTGTTGTACTCAGACATTCCATTCTCAATACTGCAGAGCCAAAGGGGGAGTTTCTGGCAGGTATTTAGGATCCGGTTGTTAAGTCAACTCCCGAGAGAGAGACAGAGAGAGACACGGAGAGACAGAAGCTTGGTTGCAAATGGGTCTTCCAAATGGACAATGACCCCAAGCATACTTCCAAAGTTGTGGCAAAATGGCTTAAGGACAACAAAGTCAAGGTATTGGAGTGGCCATCATAAAGTCCTGACCTCAATCCTATAGAAAATGTGTGGGCAGAACTGAAAAAGCGTGTGCGAGCAAGGAGACCTACAAACCTGACTGTTACACCAGCTCTGTCAGGAGGAATGGGCCAAAATTCACCCCACTTATTGTGGGAAGCTTGTGGAAGGCTACCTGAAACAGTTGACCCAAGTTAAACAATTTAAAGGCAATGCTACCAAATACTAATTGAGTTTGTAAACTTCTGACCCACTGGCAATGTGATGAAATAAATAAAAGCTCAAATAAAATTACAATTAAATAAAATCACTACTTTTATTCAGAAATGTCACATTCTTAAAATAAAGTGGTGATCCTAACTGACCTAAGACAGGGAATTTTTACTTGGATTAAATGTCAGAAACTGTGAAAAACTGAGTTTCAATGTATGTGGCTAAGGTGTATGTAAACTTCCGTCTTCAACTGTCACCCTCTGAAGAGCCTTGCGATCCGTGGAGGTAGAGTTATTTACCATCTCCACAGCAGCCCCGTTGATGAAGATGGGGGCATGTCCAGCCTGGTTCCTCCTGAAGTCCACAATCAGCTCCTTTATTTTGCTACCGTTAAGGGATAGGTTGTTTACCTGGCACCACACCTTTAGAGTGCCCACCTCCCTGTAGGCTGTCTCGTCATTTTTGTCAATCAAGCCTACGACTGTTGTTTCATCAGCGAACTTGACGATGGAGTTGTAACTGTGCGAGTCTACGCAGTTGTGGGTATACAGGGAATACAGGAGAGGACTGAGGACGCACCCTTGTTGAGAACCAGTGTCGAGGAGGTAATGTTGCCTACCTTCACCACCATGGGGGGGCCCTTCAGGAAGTCCAGGATCCAGTTGCATAGGGAGGAATTCAGACCCAGGGCCGTGAGCTTTCTAATGAGCTTGTCGATAATAGTAGACATCTTAAAGCAGGTGGGTATTGAAGTAGGAGACAAATCCAGCTATGGACTCCTACTTGCCTTCTACTTGCTTTGGGAAATCTGATTTTGTATGACTGCTGCAGTGATTTTGTAATCTTGCTGCAGATGTTGTCTGGGAAGCTATGCAGACAGAGTAGATGTTGAATTTTCTAAAATGTCTGCTTTAAGATAGTGAAAAGAGAAAAGGAGCTGGAAAGTGAAATAACAACAGCATCCGTATTAGCTTCCTGGTAAGACCCATCAAACGTTCTACCGAATTGATGAAGCAACTTTGCTCTCATGTACACTGCACACACACACGACTGTAATTTTCAGTGCAGCCTGTCCACCCGAAATTAAAAGCAGACTGCTGTTGGATTTCTTCACAAAATAGTGTAACGTTAAATTTACTCTCTGGCATCCAGTCACAGCACAGTGTGTGCTTTTGCCGGCATGCTGGTAAGTAGCTTGCTAGCTAACAGTCACACCACAGAGTAAAGGTTACCAGTATCTTTGTAAACAAAGCCAAAGCAAGGTGTTGGCACACGTGATGACGGTTTAAAAATAAAAGATTCACCCATTTTGAACGTTATATTGTTTTTGTGCATCTCTGATGTTCTTTCGATTCCCTGGGTCATTTCATGTTGCCATGTGTATTTGAGCTATTGCCGTTCAAACAGGCATACATTTGGCCAGTATGACATCGCATTGCGATAAAGCCGCTCTCACTACGCTGAAAGTTAATAGGAATACAACTTTTAGATTGCGAAAACGTCCATCATACATGTCAGATTTCAATACTTCCCAATGTCATAACGCAGGAGGTTGTCTTCTCTTGAATAAGCCATTGATCATATTTTTGTGGTATTCCTACCTCGAGAAATGTGTCACTTAAAAGAGGGTTTAACAGATTTCCACGATGATTTTCACGTTGCTTCCAACTTTATTATAACGACAACAGGAAACATTTGTCAACACTAATATGTGAAGAACAATATTTTTTTTGTCATGTAAAACTAAATTATAGGAATGAGTGGATTTTGGTGGAATTTTCCTTCAAGGCGGTACATACTCACATTAGTAAAGATGATAACACGCTACCATTGGTGTACATTTAAAATCGATGCCTGCCTCCTGATTCCAAGTGTTTGACATGAGGGAGGGGGACCAGTAACTTAATCAAAGTACCAGCTACAGTCATTGTTCATGCTTAGGTAACCCTAATTTTAACTGGCTTCATCCAAGTATCATCCAATTTGACAGAAAACATGATTTCCACTGTTCAGGACCTTTAATATACAGATATTGCAGGGTTCTCCCCAAAGACTGTAAGAGGGGCATTGCACCACCTTGTGGACTAGCTGCGCCACTATGTAAAAACATTAACACAATTGTTTTTGTCACCATTTAAGGCCAGGCACCACACCCTAACACAGTATATATGTTTTGCTGTAGATTGAAGGAAATGGCAGTTACAGGTGTTCAAAAATGCTAAACTCTATGAGTTACAGTACTCTCTCACAGTAAGTCAGATTTGTTTTCTCTGGGGGGGGGCAGGAACAGGCTTCCATACTTCAAGAAACAATAACTATTCTGTATTAAAATGTGATGTACCAACAATAGATTGCTCCTTTAATGGGTTTAATTGAATTAATAAATTAAATCTGATGCCAACCAGAAGTCATTAAACATGCACCAACTCACATCAACAAAACTGAAACAATAACTCCCTCACGTACACACTTTGATTGACTATAGGCTGTACATAAGATTTATCCTTGGAAGTTGAGGCGGGCCTGATGCAAAGTGCACATTGAATTCATGTGATACATATCGCCTAAACGTATCTCACAATAACAACTTACTGTTTCACAAAAACTACGTACTATGTCACAACTCCATCTGCGGACCGCAGTTACTACATGGCATGCCCACTACTTGTCATGACATCCAGCGCCCACTGCCATTGAGGCTGCTAGCTAGCTACTTCCCTCTAAGTAATGTTAACAGAGAACAGTTTTCGGCAGGCGGGGGCAAAATACACCGGGGGAATCTCAATTTCACACTCCTTGTGTCTCTCCTCACCTTCTCAAAACCCATTGAAGGTGGTCAGGGAGGAGGGACCTCTGGCTTTCTCATCCAATGGGTTTTGAGAAAGAAGCAAGGAGAAAGGACCGAGGACGCGAGGAGTAGGCAATTGAGATTCTCCCATAGTGCACCGGTGTCCCCTAGCTAGCTAGCAGCCTCCTTCGGTGGGGTTTTCAGAGGGTGGCATCCAACGTTATTGGTACATTACCGCCACCTACTGCGCTGGAGTGTGGACCAGAGACAGTGCTAGCAGCACAGTGGGTGTGGCATAGTGGGCGTGGCATGTAGTAACCTCTTGTCAACTGATAGATTACATAATAATAATAATATATGCCATTTAGCTGACGCTTTTATCCAAAGCGACTTACAGTCATGTGTGCATACATTCTACGTATGGGTGGTCCCGGGAATCGAACCCACTACCCTGGCGTTACAAGCGCCATGCTCTACCAACTGAGCCACAGAAGGACCACATCTTTTCTTGGTGCCTTGAAATAGCTTCCATAAGAACTTGTCAATCACGCACAATATATTTTCACAGGCCTATCAACATAACCCCATTTCCCACAACAAGCTACACATGCTTTGATCGGTAGGCCTTGAAGCCATGATAAAAATCCCCAGCCTTTCCTATCTGGACATCCTAATTTCACTCACCTCCCAACCTGTGCTCTGTTGTTGATTCCACTGGCCGTGGAAGACATACTGGCAGGGCCCGAAGTCCAGTTGGATGTTTTTCGCCCACATGAGCTGGGCTGTTGTTTCAACATGGCCAAGCAGCAAGCTTTCACAAAATCAAGTTACAAAACTAAGTATTATTCGAGCAAATAATTGGAGACAATTTGATACACCTACAACGGGAAGTTACTTTTTCGTAGCAGGATGTTTGGAGAATTAACGTTGAAGATTAGTATAATTATCTTGCTAGGTTAATGTTAGGGAAAGGGGTAGGGTTAGCGAAAATGCAGTCCTAACCTGCTACCGATGGTCACTTCCGGTCGTAGCTGTATCTTAGTTGAGTGTTTTTAGGGAGTCCCAAATAATTCGTTTAGCCTGTATTAATCTCAATGACTGAGAACTGCCATGCTAACTAACGCTAATAGTAATTGGCATCGCAAACTGGAAAGCTACAGTAAGGCGGCCCGACATTAAAATATACCTTGATTTCTGATTGTATTCCCTGGCTGGCTACTTTGTTGCTACACAGAGAATAAGTCGATACAAAATAGCAATGTTTTCACACCAGATCGTGGTTTAGGATTCTTCTGATCCAGGCTAGCTACGTTAGCTAGCTGGCAGTCTCTTGAACATTCGCTTGGTAGCTTCCCTGTCTGGATTACTTGCTTCTTTAGGTCAACTTGACGTATTCTTCTTTAAGGTTATACCTTAGAATCTCAGTTGTGATGCTAGTATACTGGTCATAAGCGTTTTAAATTGTATTTTCTTCACGTTTCGGGATGAAAACCCGCAGTCGCTCGCCACCTCTCGGTGTAAGCTTCACTCGATCAGAGGACTGGTGAGTGGTCGTCACAAGCCAATAATAAATCAATTGTTCCGGGTCAGGGATTTTTGGAATCCTTCAGAATAAGAGTCCCATCGTGTGTAATAATTGGGTTGAAAATGATGCACAATTATCGATGTATTTTCTACTAGTTATCGAGTAAAAGTATTTCTATAAGATACGTTTTTTCTTTGTTCAAGCCAAAATGGTCAACAATGTGTTTTGTGTGTGTACTATCATTTAATGCACTTACACACTTTTCTGTATCTTGTGTTGCAGAGAAAGGGGTGTCCATTATACTCAGGAGCACTTCTAGCTTCTAAATCCACAGAGTTAATATCCAGAGGAGCGTGGCTGCTCATTTTAAAGAGTGACCTATCAGCCTAAATCCAATCGTTTTCTCATATTGGGCATATACAGTGGGGAGAACAAGGATTTGATACACTGCCGATTTTGCAGGTTTTCCTACTTACAAAGCATGTAGAGGTCTGTCATTTTTATCATAGGTACACTTCAACTGTGCGAGACGGAATCTAAAACAAAAATCCAGAAAATCACATTGTATGATTTTTAAATAATTAATTTGCATTTTATTGCATGACACAAGTATTTGATCACCTACCAACCAGTAAGAATTCCGTCTCTCACAGACCTGTTAGTTTTTCTTTAAGAAGCCCTCCTGTTCTCCACTCATTGCCTGCATTAACTGCACCTCTCCACAATGGCCATGACCAGGGGGCTGTGTAAGGACATCAGGGATAAAATTGTAGACCTGCACAAGGCTGGGATGGGCTACAGGACAATAGGCAAGCAGCTTGGTGAGAAGGCAACAACTGTTGGCGCAATTATTAGAAAATGGACGAAGTTCAAGATGACGGTCAATCACCCTCGGTTTGGAGCTTCATGCAAGATCTCATCTCGTGGGGCATCAATGATCATGAGGAAGGTGAGGGATCAGCCCAGAACTACACGGCAGGACCTCATCAATGACCTGAAGAGAGCTGGGACCACAGTCTCAAAGAAAACCATTAGTAACACACTACGCCGTCATGGATTAAAATCCTGCAGCGCACGCAAGGTCCCCCTGCTCAAGCCAGCGCATGTCCAGGCCCGTCTGACGTTTGCTAATGACCATCTGGATGATCCAGAGGAGGAATGGGAGAAGGTCATGTGTTCTGATGAGACAAAAATAGAGCTTTTTGGTCTAAACTCCACTCGCCGTGTTTGGAGGAAGAAGGACGAGTACAACCCCAAGAACACCATCCCAACCGTAAAGCATGGAGGTGGAAACATCATTCTTTGGGGATGCTTTTCTGCAAAGGGGACAGGACGACTGCACCGTATTGAGGGGAGGATGGATGGGGCCATGTATTGCGAGATCTTGGCCAACAACCTCCTTCCCTCAGTAAGAGCATTGAAGATGGGTCGTGGCTGGGTCTTCCAGCATGACAATGACCCGAAACACACAGCCAGGGCAACTAAGGAGTTGCTCCGAAAGAAGCATCTCAAGGTCCTGGAGTGGCCCAGCCAGTCTCCAGACCTGAACCCAATAGAAAATATTTGGAGGGAGCTGAAAGTCTGTATTGCCCAGCGACAGCCCCGAAACCTGAAGGATCTGGAGAAGGTCAGTATGGAGGAGTAGGCCAAAATCCCTGCTGCAGTGTGTGCAAACCTGGTCAAGAACTACAGGAAACATATGATCTCTGTAATTGCAAACACAGGTTTCTGTACCAAATATTAAGTTCTGCTTTTCTGATGTATCAAATACTTATGTCATGCAATAAAATGCAAAATAATTACTTAAAAATCATACAGTGATTTTCAGGATTTTCGTTTTAGATTCCATCTCTCACAGTTGAAGTGTACCTATGATAAAAAATTACAGACCTCTCTCTACATGATTTGTTAGTAGGAAAACCTGCAAAATTGGCAGTGTATCAAATACTTGTTCTCCCCACTGTATATTGCACCGTACACAATTTTATGTTGTGTCGCAGAAAAGTTTAGTCCATTCTACTCAGGAGGGCTTCTAGTATCCAAATCCAGAGTTTACATCAAGAGGAGCTGCAAAATGAGCAGCGATATTCCTCTGGGTGTAAACTGTAGACATGGTTTACTAGAAGTGCTCCTGAGTAGAATGGACTCCGTTTTTACTGAGACACAAAGTACCAAAAATGTGTTTTTTTTTGTGGTTGAACCAGTGTTTGATATTCACTGTTCCACTGAGGAACCTTACAGATGTGTGGGGTACAGAGATGAGGTAGTCATAAAAAACGACTAAACAGTCCATACAACTTATTTAGACTTGCCATAACAAATGGGTTGAACACTTATTGACTCAAGATATTTCAGCTTTTCATTTTTAATCAATTAAAAAAAATGTCTAAAACCATAATTCCACTTTGACATTATGGGGTATTGTTTGTAGGCCAGTGACACAAAATCTCAATATAATCCATTTTAAATTCAGTCTGTAACACAACAAAATGTGTAAAAAATACTTTCTGAAGGCACTGTAGTATGTCCAGGGGCAATTTTAGCATGTAAATCTTCGTGAGGCAAACTCCACATTTTCGGGGGGTTGCATGCAGCAAAGCCACTACACAATACTGGACAATACATTAATTTCACTATAACGGTGACAAATGGTGTCATTACTGAACTTCTAGTAAAAAACAAACACTTGAATGGGAAGAGACTGTAACTGGGCAACATGGTTACAGACCCAACAACATTATTTAGTATCTCCTCCTCGTCAAGAAAAGCACATGAGCTAATTATAATGCACAAAGTACCCCAAAAAATTCAATCATTCCAACATTGCCTAAAATTATGTATAAGATACTAATTAGATAGACCTATATAAGCAATGGGCCTATAACAATTGTGATGTACAAACTATACCATAAGGGAACAAAGAGCAAATAAGAGGCAATCTGTAATTTCGATAAAGACATTCATGAGCGAGCTAAGATGGACTTAGTCAATATAGCTATTTGTTAAATACTTATTCAACGTACAGCAGCATAATTCAGAACACGGGCCATTCTTACAGTATTCTCCCTGTACACCAAGACAGAACCATATAATAAATGGAGGCATATAAGTAGACAGAGAGCTCTTACAATATTCAATTATGGCATTTCTCTAAAACAGGCTATAGGCTACATGTGCACTACCAAGTCTGAACAGTAGGCTAAGTTCTGAGGGGGAAAGGGACCAAATTATTAGGGTAAGGCACATGGGCTACTAATAGCTTAGTACACAACATACACTTAGTATTACTTTCTTAGCTACTATATACATATCTTCCTGGCATATCATATCATTTATGCAGCAGCATACAATACATTTTGTGATCACTTGAACAGGAAGGTGGCACGACGGTCCTTCTTGTGGGCAAATTTTGTCATGAAACTTTGGCATTAAAGTCTGGCATTCTCTGGATTTATGGTGCTTTCAAGACAACTGGAAGAAAAAAAAGTTTGAATCATGACATCAGTGATCTTCAGGTCGGAGCTCTAGAAAGAGGCCTGAGTTCCCAACTTGGAATTCCGAGGTGGATGACGGTTCAAAACACGTATGTTCCCAGTTGTCTTGAACTCATTGAAGTCTGAGATTTCCCAGTTCCGATTTTCCAGTTGTTTTGAATGCGGCAGAAGTCATTCTGGATTGACAGCATGACCAATGTATTCAACCTTTTCTAGCCCATGTGGTTGCGTGTGAATGTTGATACTTTTAAACCTGGAAAAGAGACCCTTTCAGACAGATATTTTAAATCCTTAAACCCAGACTTTGACCACACATCCTCTCCACCAAATAGCAGGCAAGGGAAGCAAAATATTGATTGCTTTGCAACTCTTGCAGTTAGCAATTGATTCCTTCCAAACCACTCATTGTAGAGTTTGCTTTTTCCGACTTAATGTTTATGTCCAATGGCCGATGAGCACAGATACGTTTTATCTATCATTTTTCTTCATATAACAAGGATTGAAAAGGATTTGCAAGTAGATTGTCGAGGTGATTCATCATGATGACTGCTTGCTAGGTAAGATTTTGAAAGTATGATGTTGACATGATCAGTCCAATCAAAGCTACAGTAGATATAACGTGATTTTAAGTCATTTTATTTATGGCTAATGAGGGATGGGCACTTCTAATGTAAATCTATGGCAGCACCAAAGGGGGCTTGAATTGCCTAGCTCTCCCTGTACATTATGATGTGACGTAGTGTCCCTATGAGTGACAGAACACTGAGCCAATCACAGCGCAACTAGAGAAGATTACCATCATCTATCCTCTGTATTTTCCGCTGGCTTCCGCTCCACCACAGAAAGCACTGGGCTAGGCTGAAACACATGTATTGTGGAGCTGCCTTACTCAAGTCGGCAAAAAAAGAGATTATTTGTATGTGGCTTTATTTGCTTAATAAATGTGTTTATACATTGTTTGTAAACTGATATGACACAAATGAATGCCAAAATAACATGCAAAACAGGCAACAATATATATGTATTTATTATTATTTTATTTTATTTTAGCTAAACAGGATGGGCTCAAAACCTGCCCTGAATGACGGGTCACCGCTGAGTATGTTCAATATGAAAAACGCACTAAACATTGTGCAATATGAATAAGTTGATTGGTATAATTATTATAATATTATTAATAATATCAATATTGTTATTTGTATTACCGTTGTTACCATAATAACTATTTAACTACCATAATAAGTAACTATCGAATTACTTTTAATGCTGGTAACAATAATGTCAATGCTATAATATAATTTTTGCTATAACGGCGATTAACTTTTGTTTATTTCTTCATACTGTAAAAAAAAAAATATGTAAAAATAAAAAAGTCTGCTCACATTTCCTCATAAAATATGACGAATTTCGACCAATTTTTTTTTCTTCGCCATCTTCATTGCGGGACTCTTACTTTGAAGGGAAATCGCTGAGGTCACGGACTTATTGCTGCTAGGGCGTCTTTCCCCCCTCCAAAGTAGGGATAACCAAAGCCACCCCACTTTTCAGCTAGGGGCGTATTCCAGCCTACATTGTCCACGTATTTAGTCAACAGCATAAAAGCGGTGATTGAATGGATTAAATAATGCGCATAGGGTGACTGCAGGTCAAAATCCGTGCTGATTTGGGCCTGGCCTGTCTGGGACGCCATACCGGCACTTGGGGAATTGTGTTCCAGCACCTCTATGAAAACAAAGTATCCTATTGCTGGCCCAGATTCACACATCGAAGGCGGGATCTTCAATGAATACCAATACTTTTCTGATTCCGCTATGTTCAAATTCATTTGATGCTAGTCTGTGAATCTGTGCGTGGCAGTAGGCTGTCGAAATATAATGTGTTGGCCTGAATGGTATGATGCGCTGTTCCAAATTGACAAGGTTTGTAAGGTCATTCAAAGTCACGGAAATGTGTTTCATAATTGTTGTTAATGTAATTTATGAAAGCACACTTTTAAATATGACCAATCAATAAAAACACATATCATCTATTATTGGAATGACCCTTCAGTGCATGTCTGTGATACTGCTTGTGTGCCAGTGTGAGTGCGACATTTCAGCAGCTGGCATAAAATAATGACAGACAGACTAACTAGATCACCAATTCAAAACAGAACTTGTAGCAGTTATCTCTCTAGTTAACTATAGCTAACTAAGCCTTAATTTCGTTGTTGCCTTCCACCGGCACTGTAGAGCCTAAATAAATCTGCACCCCTGGAAAGCTAAATCGGCATTTTCAATACAGACCTCTTTTACCGCACTATACAGCTATTTGTTACTGTACTGTTGTAACTATACAAGTTGTCTCTAATAAAGGGGGGTGATTTGGAATCCTCAGACACTCTGCTAATAGGACCTGGTATGATATCATGAAGATTTAAGTCACGCAATAGATATTTGGAGGAAAACCCACTGTCAACTGTTACCAAAGCCGCTTTTTTATTGTAGCACTATACATATATTTGCTACTTATTTATTTTTATTTCACCTTTATTTAACCAGGTAGGCTGGTTGAGAACAACTTCTGATTTACAACTGCGACCTGGTCAAGATAAAGCAAAGCAGTGGGACACAGACAACAACACAGAGTTACGAATGGAATAAACAACAAACAAGCCAATAACACAATAAACAAGTCAATGACACAGTAGAAAAAAATAACGTCTATATGTATATGTGTATATGTATATATGTGTGTGCAAAAGGTATGAGAAGGTAGGCAATAAATATGACATAGGAGCGAATAACTACAATTTAGCAGATTAACACTGGAGTGATAAATGAGCAGATGATGATGTGCAAGTAGAGATACTGGTGTGAAAAAGAGCAGAAAGTAAATAAAAATAGTATGGGGATGAGGTAGGTAGATTGGGTGGGCTATTTACAGATGGACTATGTACAGCTGCAGTGATCAGTTAGCTGCTCAGATAGCTGAAGTTTAAAGTTGGTGAGGGAAATAAAAGTCTCCAGCTTCAGAGATTTTTGCAGTTCATTCCAGTCACTTGCAGCAGAGAACTGGAAGGAATGAGGTGTTGGCTTTGGGGATGATCAGTGAGATAGATATATATACCTGCTGGAACGTGTGCTACGGGTGGGTGTTGTTCTCGTGACCAGTGAACTGAGATAAGGCGGAACTTTACCTAGCATAGAGCATGGAGACGAATATGTAGCGCGGGCCAGCTGACTAGAGCATACAGGTCGCAGTGGTATAAGGTGATTTGGTAACAAAACGGATGGCACTGTGATAGACTGCATCCAGTTTACTGAGTAGAAGAGTACCGTGCTTCTACACCTGCATTGCTTGCTGTTTGGGGTTTTAGGCTGGGTTTCTGTACAGCACTTTGAGATATCAGCTGATGTACGAAGGGCTATATAAATAAATTTGATTTTGATTTGATTTATTGGAAGCTAGTTTGTAGATGACATCGCCGAAGTCGAGGATCGGTAGGATAGTCAGTTTTACTAGGGTACGTTTGGCGGCGTGAGTGAAGGAGGCTTTGTTGCGAAACAGAAAGCCGATTCTAGATTTGATTTTGGATTGGAGATGTTTAATATGAGTCTGGAAGGAGAGTTTACAGTCTAACCAGACAAGTTTATACAACTATTTATAGTTGTCCACATATTCTAGGTCGGAACCGTCCAGGGTGGGTGCGGGCAGCGAACGGTTGAAAGCATGCATATTTTGTATTTATTTTACCTTTATTTAACTAGGCAAGTCAGTTAAGAACAAATTCTTCAATGACTGTTCTGGGGCAGAACGACAGATTTGTACCTTGTCAGCTCGGGGGGGTTTGAACTTGCAACCTTCCGGTTACTAGTCCAACTCTCTAACCACTAGGCTACCTTGCCGGGGGGTGACTTCAAATCCTCAGATACTAATAGGATATAGTGTCATACCATTCATATTTGCATCATTAGGGTGTTTTTCCGGCAGAACGCTACTTCCAGTGCAACCAGCTACTGACAGTACAACTTCACCTGACCCAGCCACAGCCCTGTGTCCCATTCCAGGTGTCCAGGCTGCCCCTGCCCAGCGTGCAACACCTGACCCAGCTCCAGTCCTGGTCCTGCTGACGTGACTGTGGGGGACACACCAGACCTCATCGGGGGCAAACACCATTCCAGGGACACATAATTGGCGTAATGAATAGCTATCCAGCGTTAGTTTTGCTCCGAACACCACCACGAAAGCGTACTGTAACTGGGGAGAAAGTGTAGTTCGTCAACTGGAGGCATACACAACGTATCGATCTGTGCAAATCTGCAACAGTAATTGTATATATTTTTTATTTGAAAGATTATTATTCGTTGATATGAAAGATAAGGGCCATATGTTCTGAAAACCATTTGGCAAGTGATGTTTATTTACGTTTCCAAACGTTAAAACCAGCACCAGAATTATAGTTCACATGGCTAGTTGTGGTTATTCGCAGAAGGGTTTTCGAGAGCTAAACTGGACCTACAGTACCGACATCATCATCATCATCATTAAACATAACTGTGCCACATTTTTAGTGCGCATATACACACTGTATTACGGTTACGGGCACTGACGGCAAAACAATGGCGGCCCCCGGTGGGAACGATTAGATTAATGTTTTGTAATACCTCTTCACAGCAATTTACCTATTGTTCTGATACTTCGTGACCAGTAAAACGGATCACATTGTTAATTCTGATATGAGGGCAGTTGGTAAGTGGACATGGTTAACGTTAGCTATTCAGAACCAGAATTTAGTTTTGTAGTTGAGGTCGGATGAGATAGAGCAAGTCTACGTTGAGATCAATAACGTTACATCTTATTCAAATGCTCTTGCTTTTTCGAAAATGCAGGCATCTGAGTTTTTTTTGTCAAATGCTTAGTAAACAACAGGCTTAGACTAACAGTGAAACGCTTACTTGTTGGCCGGGAACCTTCCCAACAATGTAGATTTTTTTGTTTAGAAATAATAACACGAGTAAAGATAACTTGGCTATATACACGGGGTATCAGTACCAAGTCGATGTGCAGGGGTATGAGGTAGATTTTGTTAGGATAGTCTTGGAGGTAGTGCCATATTGTCATTCTAACATGTTTCATTTGATCATATTCACTGATTTATTATCAACAAGTAAAATCATTTCAAATGTTGATTATCTGCACAACCTAACTCTTCTTCTCTTACTTTGATAGTTGTCATGAAACTTTGACATGTTGGCACAGAAACTGCACCTGCTCCGACACAACGTCCTGTCATTTGTATCCTCTCGGACTGGCAGTGACCTCACCAGGCGCCAGTATGATGTCATCGTAGTGGGGGGAGGACATGCTGGGACTGAGGCGGCGGCCGCAGCAGCCAGATTGGGGGCAGAGACTCTCCTCATTACCCAGAAGATCATGACTATCGGTGAGAGAGAGGAAGAGCCGCCTGTTATTTACTTGTGGGATCAGTAGGAATAGAGCAGTATCTCTCTGAGCCACCCACCCACTCAGACTCACTCCCCCTCTCTCTCTCTCTCTCTCTCACACACCCTTCTCCTCTCGTTGTACCTCAGGGGCCCTCTCCTGTAACCCATCTCTGGGGGGCGTGGGGAAAGGCCAGCTGGTGAGGGAGGTGGATGCTCTGGACGGTCTGTGTGGGCGAGCAGGCGACTCGGCCGGGGTCCACTTCTCCATCCTAAACCGCAGCAAAGGGCCCGCTGTGTGGGGACCCCGGGCACAGCTGGACCGGGAACGCTACCGCCAATTCATCCAGGTACCTACCACTCAGCACAGCCAGGATCTGTTCAAGTTCATTTAATTGAATTGTTTAAACAGGAATCAGACAAGTTGTTTACATAAAGTCCTCTGTCGGCTTCGTTGGTAAGAGCATGGCGCTAGCAATGCCAAGTTTGTGGGATTAATTCCTGCATGTATCACATAAAGATACATGTATACACTCACTGTAAGTCCCTTTAGATAAAATTGTCTACCATGTGGGAGATAAAAGAGCACATATTGGCTCCAAATCCATGTTGCAGTGATACTCTTTTTAATTTACCATGTATGCACACATGACTGTAAGTCGCTTTGGATAAAAGCGTCTGCTAAATGGCATTTATTATTATTATATTATCTCAAGAAAATCTGTATCTAAAAAATGATTAGTGCTTTAATCCTCTCCTGACTCCTCTGCAGTCAGAATTGCTGTCCACTCCCAGGCTGACAGTGTTGGAGGGCTCAGTGGATGAGTTGCTGGTGTCACAACCCAACCCAGAGGAGCCTGGACACCACAGAGTCACTGGGATAAGACTGGGTAAGACAGACTGATAGACTGACTCTCTCACACAAACACACACATTCACACACTACACTCTACACAATGTCTCTCTTAGTATCTGGTACTTGTGTTTTCTTGTTGAATCTTTGACCATTCCCCTACAGTGTCATTTATGTAGGATGATTGTAGGTTTATATGTTGTATTTAAAGTATTTAAACCGTAGTAGTATGCATCCCCTCTTTCTCCCTCCCTCTCTCTCTCACACACACACACACACACAAATTCCTCTCTCGCTCTCTCACACACACACTCTTGCACACACACTCCTCTCTCTCTAACAAACCTCTCTCGCTCTCTCTCTATTTGAATTCAATTCAAAGGGCTTTATTGGCATGGGAAGCAAGTGGAATAGATAATAAACAAAAGTGAAATAAACAATCTGAAATGAATATGAGAAGATTACACTCACAAAAGTTTCAAAAGAATAGAGATCTTTCAAATGTTATATTACTGGCTATGTATAGTGTTGTAACAATGTGCAAATAGTGTGCAAGTACAAATGTGAAAATAAATAGATAAATATAGTTTGTATTTACTGTTAGGTTCTAATGAACCTATTAAAACTCACTGACAATTAGTAAAGCTCAAACCAAGTTTATTCACCCGCTTGGTCATACAGCTGCATAAGACACAGACATGGTTCCAACATTGGTAGTGTTTATATACAGTTGAAGTCTGAAGTTCATACACCTTAGCCAAATATATTTAAACTCAGTTTTTCACAATTCCTGACTTTTAATCCTAGTAAACATTCCCTGTCTTAGGTCAGTTAGGTTCACCACTTTATTTTAAGAATGTGAAATGTCAGAATAATAGTAGAGTGATTTATTTCACCTTTTATTTCTTTCATCACATTCCCAGTGGGTCAGACGTTTACATACACTCAATTAGTATTTGGTAGCATTGCCTTTAAATAGTTTAACTTGGATTAAACGTTTCAGGTAACCTTCCACAAACTTCCCACAATAAGTTGGGTGAATTTTGGCCCATTCCTCCTGACAGAGCTGGTGTAACCGAGTCAGGTTTGTAGGCCTCCTTGCTCGCACATGCTTTTTCAGTTCTGCCCAAAAATGTGCTATAGGATTGAGGTCAGGGCTTTGTGATGGCCACTCCAATACCTTGACTCTGTTGTCCTTAAGCCATTTTGCCACAGCTTTGGAAGTATGCTTGGGGCCATTGTCTATTTGGAAGACCCATTTGCGACCAAGCTTTAACCTCCTGACTGATGTCTTGAGATGTTGCTTAAATATATCCACATATTTTTCCTGCCTCATGATGCCATCTATTTTGTGAATTGCACCAGTCCCTCCTGCAGCAAAGGACCCCACAACATGTTGCTGCCACCGCCGTGCTTCACGGTTGGGATGGTGTTCTTCGGCTTGCAAGCCTCCCCCTTTTTCCTCCAAACATAACAATGGTTAATTATGGCCAAACAGTTCTATTTTTGTTTCATCAGACCAGAGAACATTTCTCCAAAAAGTACAATCTTTGTCCCCATGTGCAGTTGCAAAACGTAGTCTGGCTTTTTTATGGTAGTTTTGGAGCAGTGGCTTCTTCCTTGCTGAGCGGCCTTTCATGTTATGTCGATGTTTTACTGTGAATATAGATACTTTTGTACCGGTTTCCTCTAGCATCCCAAGGTCCTTTGCTGCTGTTCTGAGATTGATTTGCACTTTTCGCACCAAAGTACACATCTCTAGGAGACGTGTCTTCTTCTTGAGCGGTATGACAGCTGCGTTGTCCCATGGTGTTTATACTTGCATACTATTGTTTGTACAGATGAACGTGGTACCTTCAGGCGTTTGGAAATTGCTCCCAAGGATGAACCAAATTTGTGGAGGTCTACAATCTTCTTTTGTTTGAGGTCTTGGCTGATTTCTTTTGATTTTCCCATGATGTCAAGCAAAGAGGCACTGAGTTTGAAGGTAGGCCTTGAAATACATCCACAGGTACACCTCCAATTTACACAAATTATGTCAATTAGCCTATCAGAAGCTTCTAAAGCCATGACAATTTTCTGTAATTTTCCAAGCTGTTTAAAGGCACAGGCAACTTAGTGTATGTAAACTTCTGACCCACTGGAATTGTGATATAGTGATTAAGTGAAATAATCTCTGTTAACAATAGTTGGAAAAATTACTTGTGTCATGCACAAAGTAGATGTCCTAACCGACTTGCCAAAACTATAGTTTGTTAACAAGAAATTTGTGGAGTGGTTGAAAAACGAGTTTTAATGACTCCAACCCAAGTGTGTGTAAACTTCCGACTTCAACTGTATACCCCAATTTGGGTGACATTCCCTCTTCTCTAAACATGACATATTTATTATTATGCAGGAAGTTAAGTGATGCGGGCAACAAACTGTTCCTTCTCCTTAATGTGACCAGACCTGACCTTTGCCCCCCATTCCTCACTGAACCACATCTCTCCATCAGTGCCTTCCAACATGTGATTGCATTTCCTTTACTCAGTACATTCCAAGCTTAATTGCCTTGATCATATACATTCCTTCTACAGATAACCATTAACTTCTGGGCTCAGAACTCAGAACCCATCATTACAATAGTGTTTGTGCTTCACTGACTGCCCTTTTCTTGTGGCAACAGGTGACATATTCCACATGTTTTTCCAGCAGCAGATTATGATCGATAATGTCAAAAGCCACACAGAAGTCTAACAAAATAGCTGCCACAATCTTTTTATTTAACCGTTTTTACTGTCATTTTCTTCATGGGTGCATGCTTATTAGTAAATGGAATAAGCAATTTCATAAATGTGTCAAGTGCAGCGTTTGGTTGTTCCTCATTACACACCAGCAAATATGATTTATATCATCAACATAATAATCACTACAAAACTTATTGTATGACCTCTTATACACTATATTAGGCCCAGGCTTTGGAACTTTGGTTTTCCTAGATATGGCTATTATATTGTGATCACTACATCCTATGGATTTGGATACTGCTTTAAAGCAAAATTTCTGCAGCATTATTAAATATGTGATAAATACATATTGATGATTTCATTCCTGTGCTATTTGTAACTACCACGGTTGGTTGACTGACAACCTGAACCAGGTTGCAGGCACTGGTATAAGTTTGATGTTTTTTTCTTGATTGGGCAGCTTGGTGGAAGCCAGTCAATATTTAAATCACCCAGAAAATATACTTTGTTGATATGACATACATTATCAAGCATTTCACACATATCTTCCAGATGCTGTCTTGGTGGTCGATAGCAGCTTCCCACAAGACTGGGCTTTAGGTGAGGCAGATGAACCTGTAGCCAAACAGTATTTAACATGAGATCCTCTAAGCTTTACAGGAATGTGGTTCTGAATATAGACCGCAACACCACCCCCGTTGGCATTTCTGTATTTTCGGTAGATGTAATAGCCATGTATTGCTAAGTGCGTTTCAGAGAGAGTCAGTATATGAATGTAATCTGTTTCAAGAAAGTTATTGACTTCATGAACCTTGTTTCTTAGACTACATATGTCAATATGGGCTATTTTTAGCACTTTTCTGTGTTGCTTTATTGTTGTGAATGCTTTACTGGTAAGCTTATCAGAAGTAGACTTGCTTATGTTATTTATACTGGAGCTGATGGTGCATGGTGAGCTTCACACAGTGGACTTCCTACTAGGGCACACCTCAGTGTTAACAGTGTAACTCTGGTTCATAGGCACATGATTACTGCATACAATAGCTGTAGAATCAGAGGTATTCAGGGCTGTTAGTGGGACAAATTAAGTGACTTACAATGTGCCTTCCAACGTCCCTGGGATAATGTACATTTGATGCAGCATTATGACAACTTATTGTCACAATGGTAGGGATAAACTGAGCTGGTCATTGAGAAGTCTTAACACAGCCTTGAAATGCATCCAGGAGCCAAGATGATTTGGATGGACTCTGTTTTTCCTGTAGAGTATCTTCTGTTTCCAGAAGGAGTCATAGTTATCTATAAAAGTGATTCCAACAACACTCCAGTAATCTTTTAGCCAGATGTGTAATGTTGAATCTTTCACACCTGTGGCCTAACGATGGTACTGGCCTGAAATGATTGACCGCTTTTTGGAATCTTTCAATGCTTGAAATACATTTTCAGAAGTTGCGAGCTAGCCCTCCCAATGTCGTTTGACCCCACATGGACTACGACACCATCAGCTCCTGGCATCTGTCGTAGAACGGTCAGAAGCAGCCTTGTAATGTCCTGTACTTGTGCTCCTGGGTAGCACAGGGTTCTTGCACTGAAACCGAGATGTGTCTCTCCATAGGCCCGCCAATGATGACAAGTAGTGAAACAAGACCCCTTGTGGACCAGAGCCGGCTGTAGCATATGTGGTAGAGACCCCCCCCCCCCTGGGCTGGAGAAAGTGTAGAGGATTTTTTAAAATTGTTTTATTTTACCTGTATTTAACTAGGCAAGTCAGTTAAGAACAAATTCTTATTTTCAATGACGGCCTGGGAACAGTAGGTTAACTGCCTGTTCAGGGGCAGAACGACAGATTTGTACCTTGTCTGCTCTGGGATTTGAACTTGAAACCTTTCGGTTACTAGTCCAATGCTCTAACCACTAGGCTACGCTGCCGCCCCAATGAAGGAATCTCTGGAAGCAGGTGGGCAAAACTGTTGATCAGCGGGATGGGATCCTCCAAAGCCATTTCAGCCCCCTTCACCAAAGACCGCTGCCTTGCGCTGGGCTTATTGTGTGTGACGTGCCTCACATGGATCAATAACAGTGGCATCCACCAGCTCCTCATAAAGCGTCCTTGCTCTTTTATTCTCTGAGGGGAGGTCGGGAGGGTCTCTGCAGGGCAGCCCTGGCCAGTAAGTCAGAGAGTGGCAACGTGGCGAGGCAGTGACACGACGACCAGCTGAGGAGTAGAAAAGGAAAAGGTCTTCGAGTGGGAACTATTCAGGATACGCTGTAATGTCTCAATTTGCTTACTCTGTACGTCCAGCTCAGACACACAGTACCAGTCAAGAGTTTAGACACACCTACTCGTTCAAGGGTTTTTCTTTATTTTTTACTATTTTGTACATTGTAGTATAATAGTGAAGACATCAAAACTATGAAATAACACGTCGAATAATGTAGTAACCAAAAATGTCTAAATATAAATATATTTGAGATTCTTCAAAGTAGGCATCCTTTGCCTTATGACAGCTTTGCACACTCTTGGCATTCTGTCAAGGGTGGCTACTTTGAAGAATCTCATATCAAATATATTTAGATTTGTTTAACACTTTTGGTTACTAAATTATTCAATATGTATTATTTCATAGTTTTGATGTCTTCACTATTATTCTACAATGTGGAAAATAGTAAAACATTTATGAGTAGAATGAGTAGGTGTGACTGGTACTGTATATTCCTCCATAAGCTGACAATTTCCACATTGGAAATTTGACCTGACAATATTATCCCGGAACTGAAAAGTAGATGCAGCTCCGACATGGGATGAAATGTTCACCGTAGTCTCTGAAGGTGGTTGCTGCCAATCTGGAAAAAGTTTGTTTCCCCATATGGCGGAAAGTGGTAGACGCCATTTTGGAACAACTCTGTTCAAATCCTTGCAAATAAAATAGGTTGTCAAGGAATCAGATAAAGGTCAATCAATCCACACAGTGTGATTGTCAGATTGAATCACACAGTTTGTGGGATCACCACAGTCATAGGCAACAAGCCAGAACCCAACCACAGACTCGAAACTAGCCAGCACCCACAATAAACACAACCAAGGCACAAAACTCGCCAGCATAACAACAGCAAGGAGAGAGCGGTGACTTACTCAATGCGATTGAATGCTGGGGCCCACCAGCAACGCAATGAAGGCTGTGTTACCAGTACGATAGCCAAGAGAGAAGCACCTTGGAGAGATGTAGTTTCCAGTACAGGTCGGTGGAAAGTCGGGAGGGTGGCAAGCGCTACACCGGGACACGGGAGAGTCAAAAAGAGTAAATTCATGTGGTTCAAGTTTGGCAATAGTCCAAAAACATCCACGGCACAATGTCAAGTGGAAGGATGAAAGCAACAGTATGCAGGTGTCTGTATTGTGTTTCTGCACATATGCGATGTAGTACACAATTTGAAGGGACCCACTTTCAAAACGACTGACTAAAAAGTATAAAAAAGTACTGGATAATCCCTTGAACCTGTCCTATCTGAAAGGACACAGGTAGAGGGCAAGACTGCACAGCCTCCCCTTGAGAAACCAAATTGAATATGTCTAACAGGAGCTCAAACAGGTACATATAAGCACTTGGCCCCTCCCAGGACCAAACAATTACCCAATTGGCAATTACAACCAATAAACTGTTCTGTTCGGCAATTTCCACATCCATTGTTACAATCAGAATTATTGATAATTCATCACCATACATATGAATGGAACAAACAATTATTTTCTCTCATTCAACGTACTGACTCCAAAGTGTGCACGCTCCTATTATGCACAACTAGAATGACAGAGACATAGGACACAGACACAAGGAACTCCAGCATAACCCCTTAAATATGAACAAAGGAAACCATACATCGAATTAAATAAACAGAACTTCTACCTCAAGTCATGAGACTTGCGAACATTCAGGTGCACAATAAAGATTGTGCCCACTCAGAGGGTAGGGCTATGGGGCTAAATAAAAAATGTATCAAACATGAAACAGAAATGTCGAAGTGTTGCAATAAACGGTATGGGGATGGAATGATGAAACGCTAACATGAGCAATTATTGTATGATTCGTTGGAATATAGATTTACCACATATGTGTTTTAAACATGTGAAAGCAACAGCAAACATAACAACAGAACAAGCACTCCCAACTGGCCATAGGCGGGAGTTTGGGGAGCGCAAGTGTGTCTTCGCCACTAATCATTTTAACAACAAATTCCAAATTCAAGCTTCATGAGTAAATTATAAATTTCAAGCAATTTTGACCAAAGACCAGTAGGCCTATGTGAGTAATTGTTACTTGATGCCCCATTGCTGGTGAGCTTGCAAAGTAGGCCTAAACAGTAGTGATGTTACGTTTGATACTGGAGCTCTGCTAAGCAGATAATGCAGTGTTCACATACTAGTTGGAACTAGGAAACTCAAATGTGCGACTTGTTGATTCATTGAACGCTGCACGTGTATAACTAAAACCAGCTAGCAAGTCAGACATTTCAGAGTTTCCTATTTCCAAAACTGTTTCAGTTTAGCAATATTCTTGGGATGTCTGGTGTGAACTGCTCTCTTGAGGTCATGCCACAGCATCTCAATCGGGTTGAGGTCAGGACTGGGCCACTCCAGAAGGCATATTTTCTTCTGTTGAAGCCATTCTGTTGTTGATTTACTCCTGTGTTTTGGGTCGTTGTCCTGTTGCATCACCCAACTTCTGTTGAGCTTCAAATGGAGGACAGATAGCCTTACATTCTCCTGCAAAATGTCTTTATCAACTTGGGAATTCATTTTTCAGTCTGATAGCAAGCTGTCCAGGCCCTGAGGCAGCCACAAAACATGATGCTCCCTCCACCATACTTTACAGTTTGGATGAGGTTTTGATGTTAGTGTGCTGTGCCACACATAGTGTCGTGTGTTCCTTCAAAACATCTCAACTGTAGTTTCATCTGTCCACAGAATATTTTGCCATTAACACTGTGGAACATCTAGGTGCACTTTTGCAAACTTCAGACGTGCAGCAATGTTTTTTTTGGACAGCAGTGGCTTCTTCCGTGGTGTCCTCCCATGAACACCATTCTTGTTTAGTGTTTTACGTAATGTAAACCCGTCAACAGAGATGTTAGCATGTTCCAGAGATTTTCTGTAAGTGTTTAGCTGACACTCTCTAGGAAAGTGCATTAAAATATAATTGTATTCATAATTCTGGCTTGTAAAGGTCATGATAGGAAACTTTCCTGATTCAAACATTTCTGCCCAAGTAGAATTCAATGCCGTTCCACGACTGGTTTCCAGGCAACCCAGAAGCTTGTGCATTCTTGTAGTTTGTACATCCAGGTACTGAGCACCACAGCATGACTAAACTTTACAGATGTTGTCGACACAAAAATACAATATTTATTCGCAAGCTGATGTTCTATGAAAGAGTGGCTGGTACGGTGAGTAACGTTAGCTATCTGTTGACCCCCATTCTCAACTGCATGCACCTCGACAGGGACGTACTACATCCTGAAATCGCAATGAATTCTGGATATTGTGGTTTAGTTACAACCAGGAGATGTAGATGGCCTTTTTCTACCGGTGAGATACAAAAACACTTATATTTGCATGTAGTGAGGAAATTCTTGATTTTCATGACATATGTCAATAACATATTGGACATATACAGTGAAAGAGCAGCAGTAAAGATGTCCCTTAACAGAACTTTGTCAACTGACCAGTAATGAATTATTTTAAAATAGAGAGTCTGAAAAAAATCATATTGTTCAAATATGGAGAGTCCGGGTGCTGGTGAACAGCAACAAGTGAAGACGCGTTTTCTCTGTGCTCCGATCCAGGGCGAACAATTTACTATTAATACTTAACCAACACCTCCCCCAGCGTGTTAATTTTGTAACATTTAAATTGGAACCCAATTTACTCATCTGCAGTCATGAAGAAGAGGTCAGCCTTCAATGAGGTGAGGGAGCTCCTACACTGCTGTCTGGACACAACATTTGGCATTCTTTACCCAGTTGTACTGAAGATCACTACTACCTCCGGCGAGTAGAAGACATTCAAAGACCCAACCAAGGCCAAAGGATACATTGTTGTGCACCTACAGTGGTTCCTCCTTTTAAAAGTTGCGAGCTTGCACCGCGGGACTTAGAGGTACCCAGCGTCACGCCTTCATTGCTCCAGACCACCACACGGGGGAGTTAGAGCACTCATTATGCATTTGGGTCCCAAGGTTTTTATATGACCAATCATATCGAGTGATTCCAATGACGAATTTTGACGCAAGCCACCTGTCCCTGGGTGAAGATGGCTGACAAAATGTACAATTGAGGGGAATATGTTAGCTAATGTAGAGACAAACATTTGTGCATATTTTTTGTCATAAAGTTAACTTGCTAAATAGCGATTTTTCGTAAATTATCTGACTAGCTAACATTAGCCAGCTAGCTAGTGTTGGGAGAATAAGTTTGTGATTCGTGGTGTTTGTTTTAGGGACTCCTGAGATCCAGCAAACCAGGCTGTCGTCTTGTGAAACAGTGGATGTAAAGAATCTAGCTAGCTAAAGCATTTACTGCAAATTGAATGTACAATTGTGTAAGCTTGCCTTGCAATGCAGCTGAAGTAACAGCACATTTTTCCTTGCATATTGTGTAGTGGAGGATAAAAATAACTGTATGCCTATGGATGTGTAGCTAGCTACAGTATGTAGCCGATCTGTGTATGGACCCTAAAACTTAGGTTCTGAACTACTATTCATACCATATCTATGAACCTCAGCTATCATAGTTGTTGTATCAGCTTCAAGTCTGAATGGCATTAATGAAGCCTATGTGGACCCGGTGAGAAATGGCTGGCTAGTTAGCGGGGTGCGCGGTAATAGCGTTTCAATCGGTGATGTCACTCTCTCTGAGACCTTGAAGTAGTTGTTCCCCTTGCTCTGCAAAAGCCACGGCTTTTGTGGAGTAAACAATGGGAAGACCATCGTAAACAATGGGAAGACCATCGTAAACAATGGGAAGACCATCGTAAACAATGGGAAGACCATCGTAAACAATGGGAAGACCATCGTAAACAATGGGAAGACCATCGTAAACAATGGGAAGACCATCGTAAACAATGGGAAGACCGCAGAGTTCCAATATTATTTTTGTTTACATTTTAACTATAGAATAACGTGAGCAGGTCTCATTGCCAATAATAGTGAATGAGGCATTGTGACGTTGAACAATAAGCTGGGAAAAGAACGTTCGGAAGGTGAGTTGGTGCCACAGTGCTCAATAGAACTAATAGGAGCTGGCACCACACAACTGCCACAGACACTTACCCAGGCACCTATTTTGGTTTTGCTTAAAAAAGACGAATCCACCTAGACTGTGGCTCATACCGCCCTATAATCCTTTTGTGCTGCAATTATACAATTCTCACTTAGGTCCTCTCCTGCCGTTTAGAGACAGTGATGCCTAATAACTAACTGACCAAACCAGATTTTTCTCAGGTAGGTAATCTTTCTATAATAATATTTAATGTTCTTTATTCTGCCCACTCAGAGGTTGTCTTCTTTCTTGATGCTGAGAAGGCTTTCGACCGGGTTGAGTGGGAATATTTCCAGTACTAGAGAGATTTGTATTTGGCCCGTCATTCCTTTCCTGGATTAAGATTTTGTACTCGTCCCCAGTGGCTTCTGTTCGCACCAACAATGTTACCTCCAGCTACTTCCCTCTCCACAGGGGGGCCAGGCAGGGTTTCTGTTTATCCCTTTTCCTATTTGATATGGCTATTGCCCTGCGGGCGGAGGAGAGGATTATGGGAATATTAAGGGGCAACATAACTCACAAGTTGTCCTTATATGCATGGACATGCTACAAGGTTTTGGCACATTCTCTGGTTATAAGTTAAATCTAACAAAAGTGTGATCCTCCCCATTAATCAGTTAGCAGAAGGTATTGGGAATGCCAGCTTCCCATTTAAGGTGGAGCATCAGGTCTTTACTTATTTGGGGATAAAGGTCACGCACTCATTTAAGGCTCTGTTTAAACAACTTCAAAACACTCCTGGAGCGCACGAAGCAGGATTTAATAAGATGGTCGTCTCTTCCCATTTCATTAACAGGTCGCATTAATTCTGTTAAGATGCCTGTACTACCTAGTGTAGCAGGCTCAAGGGGGTGGGGTTTCCACGTCACCAAGTTCAATAACAAAACACGCACACAACTAGAATACAAATGGGCAATTTATTAGGGAGATTGGCACACTGTGGGAAAGAGGGGAATTCAGCAACAAATCCACAATCCGTTCTCATTGTCCGTTCTGTTCTCCAGGGGCAGGAAGTCCATATAAGGCTAGGTTAGGTACACTCTGCATGGGTCCCGACAAAAGTTTGACTAAACCTGGTCCCCATTAATACAATACGTGGAGAGCCTGCCTTTTACTTCGTGTAGTTTGGTAAGCAGTTATGTCTGTTCTAGTGGCCATTTTGTGCTGATAATAATTTTTATATAACTTTTTTCCCATAGTTTTTTGTTTCTATTACTGTTTGTTTCTTTCCTATTTAACTTACTTTTATAGATGCCTTGGTGGGTGGGTGGGAGAATGTGGAGGGTATGGATGGGAGAATGAGGGGTTGAGGTTGTACTGCTTTTGTTGTTATATCTGAATCTATAAATAAAAGTATTTTTAAATAAAATAAAAATATGAAGAGTCAGATGGGGCATATACACTGAGTGTACAAAACATTAGGAACACCTTCCTAATATTGAGTTGCACACCCTTTTGCCCTCAGAACAGCCTCAATTCGTTGGGCCATGGACTCTACAAGGTGTCAAGCGTTCCACAGGGATGTTGACTCCAATGCTTCCCACAGTTGACCAAGTTGGCTGGATGTCCTTTGGGTGGTGGACCATTCTTGATGCACACGGGAAACTGTTTAACATGAAACCCAGCAGCATTGCAGTTCTTGACACACTCACACCGGTGCGCCTGGCACCTACTACCATACCCCGTACAAAGACACTTAAATATTGTGTCTTGCCCATTCACTCTGAATGGCACACATACACAATCCATGTCTCAAGACTTAAAAATCCTTCTTTAACCTGTCTCCTCCCCTTCATCTACACTTAAAGTGGATTTTACAGGTGGCATCAATAAGGGATCACACCTTTCACCTGGATTTACCTGGTCAGTCTGTCATGGAAAGTTCCTAATGTTTTATACACTGTGTACATTGCACACGTCAATGTCTTAATCTGAATTGACTTTCTTTTTTTTCTTTATGTATTATTTATATTCTCCCTGCTGTGATATAATTTGAAAGATCTTATTTAAACCATATTATAATCCCTCCTGAATCTCAGCCACAATTTACATGTGGATGTTTCACTGAAGATACAGTAAACTCCCTGTAATTTTTTGGAGAGGATGTTTGTAAATCTATTCAACTCCCTTGTCTCTAGAAGTATAATAATGTCTACATACAGCATTTACAAGGTCTGGGTCTGGGCTTTTCACACCAAGAGAGCACAAACCCTGAATATTATAGCAGCTTATACTTAAGGATGCTATGTTTCAAATGTTCCTTTAGGACATGTTCTCTCTATTCTCTCCTCTTAGTCGATGGAAGCCACCCCATCTTGTCCAGCTCAGTGGTACTTACCACTGGCACTTTCCTGTCTGGCTCCCTCTTCATGGGCCAAACCACCTCTCCCGGGGGGAGGATGGGGGATGCTCAATCATGTGCCGGACTTTCATACACACTGAAAGAGACATTGGGGTTGAGGGTGGGTCGGCTGAGGACTGGCACACCCCCTCGGATAGTGAAGGAGTCCGTGGATCTGTCCTTGGCTCAGCTCCAAGCCCCGGACAAACAGCCCACTCCCTTCAGTTTTCTCAACACCCACACCCACTGCAAGGTAAAAACTACAAAGAAAGACTACAACTGCCAATATGCCAACATAAAACTTTACACCAGGCAAAGATTGTTTTTGGGTTAATTCGAAGGTAAAGAAGTAGTACAAAGCGATTTCAGGTATTTCTAAATCTTATTCTTGAAAAAAAAAACGTCTAGACAAAATTATAAACAAAATGTTGCATAATACACCTTAAATTCTCTAGAAACTGGCTGTGATTCTAACATGCTGTGCCCTGTAGCCAGAAGAGCAGCTCCCCTGCTATCTGACCCACACCACGCCTGGAGTGGAGAGAGTGGTCAGGGAGAGTGTCCACCTCAACTGTCACATACAGCAGGACGCCAAAGGTCCCAGGTACATGCACACACAGACAGAGACACACACTCAGTGAACTGTGTACACATTACTTTACAAACTGCATTTTGTCTTTCCTCCTCTCTTAGATACTGTCCTTCCATCGAGTCGCGGGTGCTGCGGTTTCCGGGGCGAAGGCACCAGGTGTGGCTGGAGCCGGAAGGTTTGACCTCTGACCTGTTGTACCCCCAGGGCTTGTCCATGACCATGCCCCCTGACCTGCAGCTCCGCCTCCTTAGGGAGATCCCCGCCTTGCACCGAGCCGAGATCCGCACTCCTGGTATGCAGCCCAAAATACAGACACCCACTCTGGGTCCCCAATAATCTGTCCTTTCTCCCAAAGTTTGCACTTGTTCACTTCCAATGAGTGAGGGAGGAGTGCAGGCAGAAAAATGGTCTGCAGAATCTCAGGTCAACCTATCCCGTACCCCTTCATCGTTTATGCACCTTTCTAGATCTGAAAGAATTGGATGGGTGTTAACTATATAGTAATAGCTCTACCTTGCTAGCCTTCTTGTATGCTAGTAGGATTTTTTCATTTTTTTTTCCATTTTTCCATCCAGTTCTTTCAAGTCTGAGGAGGAATCCAGAAGTTAACTAACTGCTAAACTTTCGATCAGATTTAAGTGCACCTGTTCAGCTCAACTGTTGTAGTTGTTTTGTTAGATCAAGTTAGACACAGTTATCATCAAGCTTGATTGACCGAAAGACGTTTTAGTTCGCTGCCTACATCTACATTAGCACTCCGAGGTGTGTCATTGCGGTTGTTTTTGAGAGGCTACACTATAGTTGGACTGCGCTTAACCACTGACCTACAAATCACCTTCCATCCCAAATAACTACTCATTATTATGTGAAATAACTAAAGTTATGAAAATTAGCGATTCTGCATCTCACCTCAAACTGATTTCCTCAAACATAACCTCCTTATCTCTCTGGATTCCAGGTTACGGGGTGCAGTATGACTTCGTGTGCCCCACCCAGCTGACCCCGTCTCTGCAGGTGAAGAGCACGCAGGGGCTCTTCCTCGCGGGTCAAATCAACGGCACCACGGGCTACGAGGAAGCAGCCGCACAAGTAGGGGTTAAATCTGTTCTAATCTGGGAACTGGGACACCTGGGTCGTGTTGTTAGGGCACATAAGGGAAAATGTTTTGAAACTAAAATGTGCATTTCTTTTTGGGCAAGTACAGGTAGTCCCTCCCTGTTTTAGTCTGTTTTCTTCCATTTGGTGCCTAGTAAACACAACCCAGGTGTGTGGACTCTCTGGCCAACAAACAGTGACATTAATTGTTCACCTTACTATCAGAAAACAGGCAGCGCTCTTGGACTGAAGGCTGGTAGCAGAATAGCCATTTTACATGTTTGTAATTTAGCAGACGTGCTTATCCAAAGCGACTAACGGTACAGTGAATGTATACATTTTTTGTATGACCACTGTGGGACTTACTCTTAACCTTGGCAATGCTACCGGCCATTTGCCACTCTTTTTTACCAACTGACCCACCACAGGACCCTACAATATATGCTACAACAAACCCCTTTCTCTCCAGGGCTTGTGGGCGGGGGTGAATGCAGGTCGGACGGCCCTCTCCCTGCCCCCCATGGCACTGTCTCGTACCCAAAGCTACATCGGGGTGCTGATCGATGACTTGGTGGGCCGAGGGGTGACAGAACCTTACCGCATGTTCACCAGCCGCGCCGAGTTCAGAACCTACCTCAGGCCCGACAACGCAGATCTCCGTCTCACCCCCAGAGGTATCATAATGTGTGTGTCTGACAGTCCCCAACTACTGGGTGCACTTGTTTTGGCTTACATAGGGCCCCGGGTAATGTAGTGATACATGAACAGAGTGTATTATTGGCTGTGTTCAGTTATGAGGTCAAACATGAGTCACTGACAGGAAATCCAGCAGCTTGAAGCTTAATATTGTTAACGAAGTGCACATTATCATTGGCCGCATAGGTTAATAAGATAATAAAATGACTACTGTCATTAGCCAACTGGAGGAATTCTAAGATATATTGCATCTCTGGCCATGTTCGACTGATCACAGACTGAGCAATCTTACTGATACAAATAATAATCTGTCTGCAGTCACCAACTGCAATGTAGTTAATCTCAAAATTCCATGTCAGACTTTGTGGATGAATAATATTTTGACCTTTGACCCGGTCTGCAAGGGTTTGAGGAGGTGGGCTGCGTGACTTTGCGGCGATACAAGAAAGCGGTAAGTGTGAGGGACGGCCTCCAGGAAGCCCTGATGGCCCTGCAGTCCGTGGCGCTATCCTCCACCCGCTGGAGAGAGAAGCTGGGCAACATCAGCCTGAGTGAGAACAAGAGCACCACCTTAAAGTGAGTGGGAAGTGGTTCAGCGGTGGGTGGTTCAGCATGCATTTACTGGGATGCGCTCAGCAGAAAACAATGTTGGACGTTTAGAATAGAAATATACGGTGTATTCAGACCCCTAGACTTTTTCCACATTTTGTTACATTACAGCCGTATTCTAAAATGGATTAAATATATATTTTTCCCTCATCAAGCTACACACAATACCCAATAATGAAAGCAATAACAGGTTAAAAAAAAAAGAAATGGGGAAAAAAAATACTATTTACATAAGTATTCAGACCCTTTACTCAGTACTATGTTGAAGCAGCTTTGGCAGCGATTACAGCATTGAGTCTTCTTGGGTATGACGCTACAAGCTTGACACACCTGTATTTGGGGAGTTTCTCTCAATCTTCTCTGCAGATCCTGTCAAGCTCTGTCAGGTTGAATGTGGATCGTCGCTGCACAGATATTTTCAGGCTCTGGCTGGGCCACTCGAGGATATTCAAAGACTTGTTCTGGAACCACTCCTGCATTGTCTTGGCTGTGTGCTTAGGGTCGTTGTTCTGTTGGAAAGTGAACCTTTGCCCCAGTCTAAAGTCCTGAGAGCTCTGGAGCAGTTTTTCATCAAGGATCTCTCTACTTTTCTCCATTCATCTTTTCCTCAATCCTTACTAGTCTCCCAGTCCCTGCCACTAAAAAATATCCCCACAGCATGATGCTGCCACCACCATGCTTCACCATAGGTGCCAGGTTTCCTCCAGATGTGACACTTGGCATTCAGGCCAAAGAGTTCAATGTTTGTTTCATCAGACCAGAGAATCTTGTTTCTCATTGTCTGATAGTCCTTTAGGTGCCTTTTGGCAAAATCCAAGCGGGCTGTCATGTGCCTTTTACTGAGGAGTGGCTTCAGTCTGGCCGCTCTGCCATAAAGGCCTGATTGGTGGAGTGCTGCAAAGATGGTTGTCCTTCTGGAAGGTTCTCCCATCTCCACAGAGTAACTCTGGAGCTCTGTCAGTGACCATCGGGTTCTTGGTCACCTCCCTGACCAAGGCTCTTCTTCCCCGATTGCTCAGTTTGGCCGGGCGGTCAGCTCTAGGAAGAGTCTTGGTGGTTCCACACTTCCTTTTCGGAATGCTGGAGGCCACTGTGTTGTTGGGGACCTTCAATGCTGCAGACATTTTTTGGTACCCTTCCTCAGATCTGTGCCTGGACACAATCCTGTCTCGGAGCTCTATGGACAATTCCTCCGACCTCATGGCTTGGTTTTTGCTCTGACGTGCACTGTCAACTGTGGGACCTTAAATAGACAGGTGTGTTCCTTTCCAAATCATGTCCAATCTATTGAATGTACCACAGGTAGAGTCCAAGTTGTAGAAACATTAAGGATGATCAATGGAAAAAGGATGCACCTGACCTCAATTTTGAGTCTCATAGAAAAGGGTGCGAATACTTATGTAAAAAAAAGGTATTTGCAATAAATCTGCAAAAATGTCTAAACCTGTTTTCGCTTTGTCATTATGGGCTATTGTGTGTGTGGATTTAGGATTTTTTATTTGGTCAATTTTATAATGTTGTAACGTAACAAATCAAGGGGTCTGAATACTTTCCAAATGCACTGTATGATATGTAGAATAAGAAATCATATCAGCTCTATTCAGGAAATGTCTCTGCAACATTCAAGGTTTGCCTACTGAATATAGCCCTGACTTTCTATTGTTCTATGTATGGGAACAGTATCCTTAAAACATCTGTATCTGGTATTTGTGTACACACACAGGTTGTCAAAAAGATAGTGACTCCTCATTCTGAAACAGACTAACAACACTGCAACCTATGAGAAAGTGAATGCGTTACATCTTGCTACATTTTCAAAATTATTTTCTAAAACAGAGGTGTGTATATAGTCTGCTCATTAACTTTACTATACCATGTATCTTTCTCTCTCAGTGGTTTGGATCTGTTGCAATACAAAGATGTGTCCTTTGAAATGTTGGCCTCCGCCTTCCCAGAGTGCCTTTCACAATATGTTGAGTACTCACAACGACTCAAGATTGAAGGTAAAGGCTCTTTTTAAGTCTCAATCAGTCTGTGTCTGAAATGGCAGTCGATTTCCTACATAGTGCACTGCTTTTGTGGCTCTGGTCAAAGGTAGTGCACAATATAGGGCATAGACTGTCATTTCAGACACGCACTCAGTTTAGTCTGTTAAACTTTACCTTAAAATGTACTGAACCCTGTGCTTTGTGGCTTTCAGCTGTGTACAGACCCCACTGCGAGAAGCAGAGTCGAGAGATGGAGAGAATACGGAGCGAGGAAAGTCTGTCTCTCCCCTCTGACATGGACTACCTCTCCTTACCAGTGTCCCTCTCTCAGGAGGTCAGAGAGATACTGGACCGAGTCAGGCCCAACACTGTGAGTCTCAGTAAAACTACAACAAACCACATTTCCACAGTTTATGCGAGTAAAGTCATATTGAAAAAAATATATAATTACAACAACTGATGGAAACAGGAAGTTTCGGTAAAATGTTATAAATACCAACAGATAACGTGTTTGATCGACAAACTGGGATATTTTCTAAGTCAGTAAAATTAATTAGGCTAGAAATGGTGGTGGAAACATAAAATTGTATTTGTTACACGCGCTGAATTACAACAGGTGTTGACCTTACTGTGAAATGCATATTTTCAAGCCCTTAAACAACAATGCAGAGTTAAAAAAAATAAAAAAGGAAAAATAATTCCAGACTATATACAATCGGTACAGAGTCAATGTGCAGGGGTACGGGTTAGTTGAGGTAATGTGCACATGTAGGTAGGGGTAAAGTGACTATGCATAGATAAGACAAGAGTAGGGTGTTGAAAGTGCACTGTGATGAGCTTGATGCACCTTTCCAATAAATATTGAGGGTCTTATTCTGATGACATGATCAATGCTTAACTGCTGTTTGACAAATATTCTCATCATGTAGACTAGCCTACCCACACTGTATCTGCCAGCTGTTGGCTAGAGCACACGTGCCAAGACCAGAGGAGGTACATTTGCTATTTAACACAGTTTGTGACAAAATCATCAGTAGTTGAAAATGGGATGGAAACAAATTCGGTACATGAAAACTTAAGCGAAAAATGATTTCTATCCGCAATAAGTCCGTTTAATAAATCTACATGGTAGATTATTAGAGACACAAACTTTTGACTGGTACTGTGTGTGGGCCTATAGCTTCAAAGGAGTGTTCCTTGATGAAAGCTAACTAAGCTCTATCTACCAAACGTTGGGCTGTGCTTAAATAGTCATGATAATACATTATTTGTAAAATGATTGTTTTTGAGTTTGACACTTGTCTTGTCTTTGTAAATTAGCTGGGCGCTGCTACTCGTCTACCAGGCATGACGCCTGCTGGGATCATCCACCTTCTCAACTATGTCCTCAGGACCGGGCAGAGGAACAGACACACAGAGCACAGAAACCGATCGAGCCAAAAAGAGGGGGGAAAGGGACAGCTGTGTGCAAGCAACATACCGATATCTCAGTGAAATAATGACTAAGAAAAAAATAAATGTACAAAAACTAACTATGGTAGTTTAGGAAAACATCGCTGTTTAATTTAAAATGACCTGAGATTTCAAACCAAACAATTGTGCCCAATTTCACTAATTTCATCTATTCAGCCTCAAACAGTAACAAAAAAATCTAACATGCAAGCTAAATTGATTATCAAGTGAACATTTCTAGTTCTGTAACAAACATTTTAGTGAAACCAGCACAACAGTAGTAGTACAACCAACATTATATCCCACGTGACCTTTTTGAGGTCACTACTGTTGGTGGTGACAGTCTGTCCATCCAGCTCGCCTGTCCCTCTGGAGAAGAAGTCAAATGGAAATTTCCACTTGGGCTGTGGCGTTCCCCTGGGGGGTTCTGGGTAGACTGTAGTGTCAACAAACATCACCTCTGTGGTCACAGCGAAAGGCGAGACGAGGGGACACTGAAGAGGAGAAAGACCGTGTGCAGGGGGAAGAAGGTGGTTGAGAGGCATTCCAGGTCATTTATTTTGCAGTGACATGTCTCAGAAGACTGCAGCTATATCATATTAATGTGGTTCCAGAGAAGTTCAACACTTCTGGCTGTAAAATCTGCTCAGCACAGATACAGCAATTATCATACACAATAAGCCCTTGAGGTTTATGCACACGTTATTGGGATAGTTTACCGAAATGACACGTTTCATTGGTGAACTATCCCTTTAAAATGGCAAAGGAGGTCATAGGACACCCACCAGTTTAAACTACATTAACCGGGACTAGAGCAGGGGTATTCAAGTCTTACCCTATGAGGACCAGACTACTGCTGCTTCTACCTGATAATTAAATTGCACCCACCTGGCATCCCCAGGTCAAAATAAGTCCCTGGGGACTTATGGGGAGGGAAAAAAGCAGTGGAACTGGATTTGAGGTCCAGATTTGAATTTGAGGGGATTAGAAGATATTGAGGGAGCTCAAACTGTTCACCCACTGCAAGAGGAGACATGCTTGACCCTTACCTTGACCTTCTGACAGTGGAAGAGGTATTTGGCCCCTAGAATGTAGTTCTGGGGAAAGGCCAGGAGACCTGTCTGAGCCCACAACACCTGGACTGACAGGGAGTGGGGAAGGAGACACCCGGACTCACACGACTCCTCCGGAGACTGAGGGAAGAGAGAAGACATTTATATGTGTAGAAAATCCCCCTGTTGAGGGACAATCTTCTGTGTATTCCACAATCATCGGTTGCACACGGCCTTGCGCTCCCTCTCGTGGTTTCACAGACTTAATTAATCTGCTGCATTTCACCTGATGCAAGCCTGCATCTGTCAGCAGCTCCATTTTAGAGATGGTCCTTGCTATCCGGGATCATTGGGACATCCCTACCCCATTGACATTTAAAATTAGGGGTTAAGGTTAGGGACAATTCAAGGATCCCAGAGAGCAGTAACCATTTAGGGATGGTTTGAAATTTACAGAATGGAGACCTGGAGGAGGGTCATTATTTACATTTTTTTTTACTTCAAAAAAGGGGGAGGGTTTAGTTTTTTTTTTTTGGAAAATAAATAAATAAATAAAAATCTAGTCCAGGGGAGGGTCATGTAATTTTTTGTAATTTATATTTCAAAATAAGTTGTTTATTAGGCTATATATCGATGTGTGCTCAATGTCTCCCCTCATCTCTGATTTTCCATCAATCAAAATGATCCATGCGCCATGCTCGGAGAAGCACAGCACAGCACACAGTTACACTCCATTTAGACTTGAGTACCTTGAGCATCAGCAATTGTGGGTTCGATTACAGGCTCAAAATGGCCAGAAACAAAGAACATTCTTTTGAAACTTGACTGTCTATTCTTGTTCTGAGAAATGAAGGCTATTCCATGCGAGAAATTGCCAAGAAACTGAAGATCTTGTACAACGCTGTATACTACTCCTTTCACAGTACAGCGCAAACTGGCCCTAACCAGAATAAAAAGAATGGGGGGCCCCGGTGCATGACTGAGTAAGAGGACAAGTACATTCGAGAGTATCTAGTTTGAGAAACAGACTAAACAAGGCCTCAACTGGCAGCTTTATTAAATAGTTCCCGCAAAACAACAGTGAAGAGGCGACTCCGGGATGCTGGCTTCTAGGCAGAGTTCCTCTGTCCAGTGTGTTATTTTTCCCATCTTAATCTTTATTGGCCAGTCTGAGATATGCATTTTTCTTTGCAAGTCTGCCTACAAGTCCAGCGTCCCGGAGTCGTCTCTTCACTGTTGACGTCGAGACTGGTGTTTTGCGGGTACTATTTAATGAAGCTGCCAGTTGAGGACTTGAGGCGGCTGTTTCTCAAACTAGACACTAATGTACTTGTCCACTTGCTCAGTTGTGCACCGGGGCCTCCCACTCCTATTCGAATGCTCTTTAAATCAGAACAACCGTTTTCAGCTGTGCTAACCATGACACAGGAGTCATGGTTGCTGATAATGGGCCTCTCCATCAAAGAATGAAGATGTTTCCAGCTACAATAGTCATTTACAACATTAACAATGACTACACTGTATTTTCTGATCAATTTGATGTAATTTTAAATGGACCAACAAAAAAAATAATCAAAAACAAGGACATTTCTAAGTGACAAACTTTTGAACAGTAGTGTACATTTTATGGACACAGTATATTTTACATGTTATTTTTTGTCCCACATTTCAGCTCCCCTATCTCTGAACACTATCCAGTTTTGATTTCTATTTGCCATAATTTAACTCTGCCGTGATGTTTCACAACAGTTATGAATCGTTTTATTTTCATAGTTTCTACAGATTGTAAATTATACATTTCTGCTAAGAGTATTATATTATTGATCAACTGACAATGACTTTTCAGATCACTCAGCAGTGTTTTTTGCAGAATTAACTCCAGGTAAATGTTGCAATTCTTCAACCATTCCTGAACCTGTGACCAAAAACAAGCTACATATGGACACTACCAAATGATTGTCTCTTCACAGCAAAATCTGCAGAGCTGGGATGGTTGTATTCCCTATATACAGGGCCTTCGGAAAGTATTCAGACCCCTTGACTTCCACATTTTGTTAGGTTACAGCCTTATTCTAAAATTGCTTACATTATTTTTTTGCCCCCTAAATCTACACACAATACCCCCAAAAGACAAAGCAAAAACAGTACAAATAAAAAACATCTAAATATCACATTTACATAACTTTCAGTACTTTGTTGAAGCACCTTTGGCAGTGATTACAGCCTCAAGTCTTCTTGGGTATGACACTACAAGCTTGGCACACCTGTATTTGGGGAGATCCTCCCATTCTTCTCTGCAGATCCTCAAACTCTGTCAGGTTGGATTGGGAGCGTCGCTGCACAGCTATTTTCAGGTCTCTCCAGAGATGTTCGATCGGGTTCAAGTCCGGACTCTGGCTGGACCACTCAAGGACATTCAGAGACCACTCCTGTAGTTGTCTTGGCAGTGTGCTTAGGGTCATTGTCCTGTTGGAAGGTGAATCTTTGCCCCATTCTGTCCTGAGTGCTCTGGAGCAGGTTTTCATCAAGGATCTTTGTGCTTTGATCCTGCCTAGTCTCCCAGTCCCTGCCGCTGAAAAACATCCTCACAGCATGATACTGCCACCACCGTAGGAATGGTGCCATGTTTCCTGCTTGGCATTCAGGCCAAATAGTTCAATGTTGGTTTCATAAGACCAGAGAATTTTGTTTCTCATGGTCGGAGAGTCTTTAGGTGCCTTTTAATGAGGAGTGGCTTCCATCTGGCCACTCTACCATAAAGGCCCGGTTGGTGGAGTGCTGCAGAGATGGGAGAACGTACCAGAAGGACAACCATCTCCTCAGAGTGCCCATCAGTTTCTTGGTCACCGCCCTTCTCCCCCGATTGCTCAGTTTGGCTGGGTGTCCAGCTCTTCTAGGAAGTCTTGGTGGTTCTTCTTCCATGTAAGAATGCTGGAGGCCACTGTGTTCTTGGACTTCCAATGCTGCAGAAATGTTTTGGTACCCTTCCCTAAATCTGTACAAAATCCTTTCTCGGAGCTCTACGGACAATTCCTTCGACCTCATGGCTTGGTTTTTGCTCTGACAAGTGTGGGACCTTATATAGACAGGTGTTTCTTTCTCAACCATGTCCAATGAATTGAATTTACCACAGGTGGACGATGATCAATTGAAACAGGTTGCACCTGATCTCAATTTGAGTCTCATAGCAAAGGTTCTGAATACTCACGTAAATGAGGCATTTCATAATTTTTTTGCAAAAATGTCTAAGCCTGTATTGTGAGTAGATTGATGAAAAAAATGTATATAATACAATTTAGAATAAGGCCGTAACGTAATAATGTGGAATAAGTGAAGGGGTCTGAATACTTTCCGAATGCACTGTACATCTGTAGTCATACTCATCTCGTATTCCACAGAATATTAAACTCAATTACATGAAGTACATTTTTATAACACTGACATTGAGGAATATCAACACACCGACAAACTGTTGATTTTGGAAGTAACTGTGCCTTTAAAGAAGAGCATCGTTGCCTACTCAACTCACGCTGTGCCGTTGCCATGTGCCAAATGTCATATTTAAATGAGTAAATTAAGAGTCTGCCTGAGGTAAAGCATTAAAGGGATAGTTTACTACGACTCACCTGTGGCGTCACAGAGCATGCCTGTGTGATGACTCTTGCCCAGTCTGGTTGTGACCCCACAGTCATGGCAACCAGATTGGGTGTGGCAACCCCCCGGAGGACCCTATAGAGCTGGGAGCGCAGCTTAGAGCAGTTACTCGAGGGAGAACTAAGAATGAGAGAGAGACAAAAAATAAACTAAATGCGGCAAAGAGGTTCAGGAACTTTCTTTAAAGGGATATTTCGCTTAAAAATGAACTAAAGATGAACAAAAAACAAAAATAAGACACCAATAATTTTGGACCGGACTGCATAGGAAACTACAAATGGAAAAGCCAGGTGGACAGGGCACTGTCACTAAGGGATGAGCATGATGGATGGGTAGTGTAGTCTCACCTGAAGGTACAGCCTGTGATGGTGTTGTGAGTGAAAAGGATGGGCATGCGGCTGCTGGGGTTAATAGAGCACTCTCCCCCCAGTGACACACCCAGAAGAGTTAGCTGACCCGGAGTCAAAGAACAGGAAATCTCAGTATATTGGCACTACGCCTCACACAGTTTAAACCAGTGCAGTGTAGTATAAGAATGGAAAAGTAAATATAGCTGCAAGCAGCAATGAAACATGGTGCTGGCTATAAGCAGGCTTAAAGAGAGTTGCATGGAAGCATTGTATGTCCTCCCTTCTAAAAAATCAAAACAAGTTCTATGCAAATTGAGGTGAAGTTAGGATTCTAGCTTATTGAGACAAATATTTGGGGAAAATAGAAATTTATTTTCCAAAATGCATCATACGGGGATGATTTCCGCATTTTGATAGTTAGATCTTTGAAACTTGAGTGCTGCCAAGCAAAACTGTGAATGTCAACAAAGGACGAATGAAACAAGTAACAAAAGAGTGTGTGGAATTGTCCTTTAACTCCTAACGTACTTGAGACCGACGTGATTGAGTTGTCAATCGGATGTACGGTTCATGATGATTTTCGAAGATGTTTGTTCCTTAAATTGAGAAACTCATACTGAGTGTTGTGGTTGCATGGGTGGACCTGACCCTTAGACGTCTTTATCACTGGCATAAATGCTCACAGTTTGAGATTCACAACTGAATTGCATGCAGTTTACATGTTTGAGATCAACACCTGCGTCAGCATACACCTTCCTACTACTGACCACAAAACCCTCAAATCAGTTTCAAGTTTAGTTATTAGGGTTTCATTCAGAACACAATATTTATTTTTTTAGAAAGGTTCAATTTTGTCCATTTGACGTTCATCATTGATTTTTTTTAGCGACTGACATGGTGAAAATACTGTATATTTGGAGTTCCGAGTCAGATTTACAGATTTTATTTAAAATCCAGGATTGAAAAAAATCCAACATGGTTCAAATTTGTTCCTTATGATGAGAAACACTGATATACCAAGCTTCGTGTTTATACATCAAACAGGGAACTGGGCCTGAGCCTTAGAATGCTTATTACAGCACCACCTATAGACCATATTGCCAAAGTATAATTGTTTTTAACAATCGTGCATTGCGATATTGAACAAGTGTGAAAGAATAATCAGAAGGGGAAAAAAAATCCATCAAATGTTTTCTTGCAGCCAGCACCCCTAATAAGAACATTCAGTACATAGTTGCTGTAAAGAATCACAACCGTGACACTGTAGTGTAGGCCCATTGATTTCACTGATCTTCTGTGTCTTCTCTGAATAGTTTTTAAATTAAAACAAAGTCGCATACATGTCTCTGTATATCAACAAGTAGTATGCCAAAAAATGAAAAACATTGGTTCTGCATGTTATGATGTGTGCTATTCCCAAAGGATACAGGTTGGACCGCGTCACCAAACTGACCAATCACAGGAGTCCCCATTGTTAGTCCCACCACAGGGGTTGGTTCAGGAGTAGGAGGGGGCGTGGATAACTGAGAAATAGATTACTTTCAATTAAATTTGAATATTGAACCATAGCATTGATACAGTGCATTTGGAAAGTATTCAGACCCCTTCCCCACATTGAGGAAAACAATTTACACACAATAGCCCATAATGACAAAGTGAAAACAGGTTTCTAGAAATGTTTGCAATTGTATTAAAAATAAAAACATACCTTATTCAAGTATTCAGACTCTTTGCTATGAGACTTGAAATTGAGCTCCGGTGCATCCTGTTTCCATTGATCATCCTTGATGTTTCTACAACTTTATTGGAGTCCACCTGTGGTAAATTCAATTGATTGGACATGATTTGGAAAAGCACACACCTGTCTATACAAAAAGGTCCCACAGTTGACAGTGCATGTCAGAGCAAAAACCAAGCAGAGGTCGAAGGAATTGTCCATCCAGCTCCAAGACACGATTGTGTCGAGGCACAGATCTGGGGAAGGGTACCAACACTTTTCTGCAGCATTGAACGTCCACAAGAGCACAGTGGCCTCCATCATTCTAAAATGGAATTAGTTTGGAACCACCAAGACTCTTCCTAGAGCTGGCCTCCCAGCCAAACTGAGCAGTCGGGGGAGTAGGGCCTTGGTCAGGGAGGTGACCAAGAACCCAATGGAACTCTGTCAGAGTAACCTCTGGAGATGGGACAACCACCTCTGCAGCGCTCCACCAAATCAGGCCTTCATAGCAGAGTGGCCAGATGGAAGCCACTCGTCATTAAAAAGGCACCTAAAGGACTCGGACCATGCAAAACAGGATTCTCTGGTCTGTTGAAACCAAGCTTGAACTCTTTGGCGTGAATGCCAAGCTTAACATCTGGAGGAAATCTGGCACCATCCCTACGGGGAAGCACGGTGGTGGCAGCATCAAGCCGGCGGGACGGTTTTTCAACGACAGGGACTAGGAGACAGCATCAAGGGGAAGATGAACGGAGCAAAGTAGAGAGATCCTTGATGAAATTCTGATCCAGAGTGCTCAGGAACTCAGACTGGGCAAAGGTTCACCTTCCAACAGGACAACGACCCTAAGCACACAGCAACGACAACACAGGAGTGGCTTCAGGAAAAGTCTCCGAATGTCCTTGAGTGGCCCAACCAGAGCCCAGACTTGAACCCGATCAAGCATCTCTGGAGAGACCAGAAAATAGCTGTGCAGCGACTCTCCCCATCCAACCTGACAGAGATTAAAGGATCTGCAGAGAAGAATGTGAGAAACTCCCCAAATACAGGTGTGCCAAGCTTGTAGCGTCATACCCAAGAAGACTTGAGGCTGTAATCACTGTCTCAGGTGCTTCAACAAAGTACTGAGTAAAAGGCTGAATACTTACAGCACCATTCAAAAGTCGACACCTACTCATTCCAGGGTTTTTCTTTGGAATAGCATATGGAATCATGTATTAACCAAATCAAAATATTTTATATTTGAGATTCTTTAAAGTAGACACCCTTTGCCTTGATAACAGCTTTGCACACTCTTGGCATTCTCTCAACCTGCTTCATGAGGTAGTCACCTTTTGGAAATAATTTCATTAACAGGTGTGCCATATTGAAAGTTAATTAGTATAATTATTTTCTTAACGCGTTTGAGCCAATCAGTTGTGTTGTGACAAGGTAGGGGTGGTATATAGAAGATAGCCCTATTTGGTAAAAGACCATATTACGGCAATAACAGCTCAACTAAGCAAAGAGAAACGACAGTCCATTACTTAAGACATGAAGGTCAGTCGATCTGGAAAATGTCAAACTTTGAAAGTTTCTTCAAGTGCAATCTCAAAAACCATTAAGCGCCATGAAGCTGACTCTCATAAGGACCGCCACAGGAAAGTAAGACCCAGCGTTACTTTTGCTGCAGAGGACAAGTTCATTGGAGTTAACTGCACCTCAAATTGCAACCCAAATAAATGCTTCAGAGTTTTCAAGTAACAGACACCTCAACATCAACTGTTCAGAGGAGACTGAGTGAATCTGGCCTTCACGTTCGAATTGCTGCAAAGAAACCTCTACTAAAGAACACCAATACGAAGAAAAGACTTGCTTGGGCCAAGAAACACAAGCAATAGACATTAGACCGGTGGAAATCTGTCCTTTGGTTCGATGAGTCAAAATGTGAGATTTTTGTTTCCAACCACTGTGATGGTGATTTGCTGGTGCCATCCCATCTGGTTCGTGCTTAGTGGGACAATAATTTGTTTTTGAACAAGACAATGATTGATCCAAAACACACCTCCAGGTTGTAAGGACTATTTGACCAAGAAGGAGAGTGATGAAGTGCTGCATCAGATGACCTCCACAATCACCCAACCTCAACCTAATTGAGATGGTTTGGGATGAGTTGGACTGCAGAGTGAAGGAAAAGCAGCTAACAAGTGCTCAGCATGTGTGGGAACTCCAAGAGAATGCCAAGAGTGTGGAAATCTGTCAAAGGCAGCTTTTTTTGGTATATACATGATTCCATATGACTTATTTCATAGTTTTGATGTCCTTACTGTTATTCTACAATGTAGAAAATAGTCCAAATAAAGAAAAACCATTAAGAACGTGTCCAAACTTGACTGGTACTGTATGTAAATATCAGTTTTAATTTTTTTTAAACCGTTTTTGCTTTGTCATTAAGGGGTTGTGGGTAGACTGAGGGGAAACAAACAATTTAAATCCAACTTTAGAATAAGGCTGTAAGGTAACAAAATGTGGAAAAGTCAAGGGGTCTGAATACTTAACAAATGCACTGTACCAGGGTAGGTGTCAATTTAATTTTTATTTAGTCAATGCAGGAAGTAAACAGAAATTCCAAGATTGAATTGAAATGGAATTGACCAACTCTGAGACAGATATTTCCTGGATGCATAACTATAACCATCAGTTGTGTTTTCATGGTCATCACCCACATTCACTGTTAAAGGGATACTTTGGCAATGATGTCTATGTCTCTGTGTCCAGTATAAAGGTACAAGTAGTTTTGCGGGCCAACGCTAACTAGCGTGAGCGCATGACTAGAAGTCTATGGGTATCAGTTAGCGCAATAACTAGAAGCTAGCAGATACCCATAGACTTCCCGTCCTTGCACCAGCTAGTTAGCAACTTCCTTCAAACTGCATGCAGAGACAAAAAATTGTATCCACAAGTGCATCTGCCTCTGGCAAAGTAGAAAAAGGGCCTCATTGCCAAAATCCCAAAGTATCCCTTTAAGTTTGTCAAAGTCCCGACATCAGCGTATAGTTACTCTGCAAAAGGGCTATTTGATGCGAGAATGCATGCACATTGCTGGAACACGTTTGTAAACCAAAAATTGCTCTATACACCATCGATTGAAAGCTTACCTGGAAACGGACAGTGTGCTTCTGCAAAAGATTCGTATCCGAGTCCGTGTCTACCAAGACCATGTTTACTGTTGCCATAGCGATCTCCCCTATAATTGTGTACCATATAAGATAGTCCACCTGCATGTGGAAAAGAATAAGAAGATGTGAGCTAGGAAGATTAAATGGATATTCAGTCATTTTGTCAAAATTAGTCTATTCTTGGACTATTATTTTACTTGATTGTTTAATCTCTAACCTTTGACACCACATTGAGACAGGAACCATTTTGTTCTCTCGGTTTAGGCCAACCATGGCCAACTACTGGAGTGATTGGGATCTATAACAGAGGAAGAGAATGAGAGGTCAGTGTGTGCGGTCCAAATCTTTCCCCTTAGCCTCAAAGAATGCACTTCACTCCCTTCCCCAAAGTACAATGCCTAGTGAAAGGATTGCGGTCTTCAAATGTTGCTGCTTTCCTTTTTTCCCCCCTACTGATCTCACAACCTACTCAACAATCCAAATGAATAGAATACATAATTGCATATACTTGGTGGAAGCACCTTAGACAGCCATTACAGCTGTTTTGTCAACATTTCTCAAGCTCAATACATTTGGTTGGAAATCTTCGATGGACAGCAATGTTCAAACCTCAGATTTTCAAGCAAATTTAAGTCAGGACTGAGTGAGCCTGGACTATTCTGGTGTGTCTTTGGCTTTAAAATGTGTGTAATTTAAAAAATAAACTATCCCAGGGTTAGGTTTTCAGAAGATCGAGACATGTTTCTCTAATCCTTTAACTGGGCTTTCCAGTCCATCCTGGTGAAAAGTATAACCATAACATGATGCTGCTGCCACAATACTTAAAAATAGAGAGTGGTTCACTGTGGTGTGTTGTATTGAATTTGACCCAAACCTGTCATTTTTAATTTAGGCCAAAAATGGTAATTTCTTTGCTGTGTTGTATTACTTAACAGCCATATAGCAAACCCAATGGATGATTTGGAGTAGATTGTTATTTTTGTTTTTTCACAATTTTGTGATATCCAAGTGGTAGTTAGTCTTGTCCCATCGCTGCAACTCCCGTACGGACTCAGGAGACGCGAAGGTCGAGAGCCATGCGTCCTTCGAAACACGACCCTGCCATGCCGCACTGCTTCTTGACACACTGTTTGCTTAACCCGGAACCAGCCAAACCAATGTGTCGGAGGAAACACCGTACAACTTATGATCGGCCAAACCCTTCCCTAAAAACAATGGATATAATGTACAGTGGGGCAAAAAAGTATTTAGTCAGACACCAATTGTGCAAGTTCTCCCATTTAAAAAGATGAGAGGCCTGTAATTTATCATAGGTACACACTTCAACTATGACAGACAGAATGAGAAGGAAAAAAAAAAAATCCAGAAAATCAGTTTTAATTAATTTATTTGCAAATTATGGTGGAAAATAAGTATTTGGTCAATAACAAAAGTTTCTCAATACTTTTATATACCCTTTGTTGACAATGACAGAGGTCAAACATTTTCTGTAAGTCTTCACAAGGTTTTCACACACTGTTGCTGGTATTTTGGCCCATTCCTCCATGCAGATCTCCTCTAGAGCAGTGTTGTTTTGGGGCTGTTGCTGGGCAACACTGACTTTCAACTCCCTCCAAAGACTTTCTATGGGGTTGAGATCTGGAGACTGGCAAGGCCACTCCAGGACCTTGAAATGCTTCTTACGAAGCCACCCCTTCATTGCCCGGGCGGTGTGTTTGGGATCATTGTCATGCTGAAAGACCCAGCCACGTTTCATCTTCAATGCCCTTGCTGATGGAAGGAGGTTCACTCAAAATCTCACGATACATGGCCCCATTCATTCTTTCCTTTACACGGATCAGTCGTCCTGGTCCCTTTGCAGAAAAACAACCCCAAAGCATGATGTTTCCACCCCCATGTTTCACAGTAGGTATGGTGTTCTTTGGATGCAACTCAGCATTCTTTGTCCTCCAAACACAACGAGTTGAGTTTACCAAAAAGTTATATTTTGGTTTCATCTGACCATATGACATTCTCCCAATCTTCTTCTGGATCATCCAAATGCTCTCTAGCAAACTTCAGATGGGCCTGGACATGTGGATTTGAGTCCCTGGCAGCGTAGTGTGTTACTGATGGTAGGCTTTGTTACTTTGGTCCCAGCTCTCTGCAGGTCATTCACTAGGTCCCCCCGTGTGGTTCTGGGATTTTTGCTCACCGTTCTTGTGATCATTTTGACCCCACGGGGTGAGATCTTGCGTGGAGCCCCAGATCGAGGGAGATTATCAGTGGTCTTGTATGTCTTCCATTTCCTAATAATTGCTCCCACAGTTGATTTCTTCAAACCAAGCTGCTTACCTATTGCATATTCAGTCTTCCCAGCCTGGTGCAGGTCTACAATTTTGTTTCTGGTGTCCTTTGACAGCTCTTTGGTCTTGGCCATAGTGGAGTTTGGAGTGTGACTGTTTGAGGTTGTGGACAGGTGTCTTTTATACTGATAACAAGTTCAAACAGGTGCCATTAATACAGGTAACGAGTGGAGGACAGAGGAGCCTCTTAAAGAAGAAGTTACAGGTCTGTGAGAGCCAGAAATCTTGCTTGTTTGTAGGTGACCAAATACATATTTCCACCATAATTTGCAAATAAATTCATTTAAAAAATCCTACAATGTGATTTTCTGGATTTTTCTTTCTCATTTTGTCTGTCTTAGTTGAAGTGTACCTATGATGAAAATTACAGGCCTCTCATCTTTTTAAGTGGGAGAACTTGCACAATTGGTGGCTGACTAAATACTTTTTTGCCCCACTGTATGTTGCCTTAAGAGTTGTGCAAAGTTGGTCTTATTAAAGTCTTATTAAAAATGATTCACACAGATTTTCACTAGCAACTGTGTACTCATTCACCTTTCTCCCCGAAGGATGTACTCATTCACCTTTCTCCCCGAAGGATGTACTCATTCACTGCATATATTGAAAGCATGGAATTTGTGTAAGAAGAAAAAGGTGGAGCTGCTCTCCAGCTCCACACTCACACCAATCCAATGCTTTGAAATCTGAGGGGAAGTGAATGAGTGCACTTCGGAAAGAGAATGGTGCCGCAGAAAGTGAGTGCCATCCAACCCTGAGACAAGTCACATGTTTTTGCCCTCTAATGTGTGGTCAATCTTACCAGATTATCTGGTAAAATCTGAATACTCTCACGGACTGGAATCTGTAATGACAATTAGTTGTGGCAGAATGTGTTAACATTACTGGAATTTTCACAGTGAAAGATAAGGCAATATCAATGTGGCCAATTGCAACCAAGAAGCTGAACTTCTTACATAATACGGTGTACATACAAGATTATAAAAAAGTAGTAGGCCTATATTTCACTCAAACATTTAATCGTAAAATAGAAAATTATAGCTGAATGTGCCATTTGAAATAACTTTGTTAGACTACATTTTAATTTGATAAAGATGACTCAATTATGATTGGCTTGATTTAGTTACACATTTTAAAATATGGACAGTGCAGGGATATCCCCTCATTTTTACATTTTGTCTGAGAAATTAAGCTAATTGATTGCACCCAAATTGGTCATTTTAATTTATAGGATTCAGATATTAAAACTTCTTAGGGCTGCAATCCCGTTAACGGGATCAATATGACAGCCAGTGAAAGTGCAGGGCGCCAAATTCAAAACAGAAATCTCATAATTAAAATTCCTCAAACATACATGTATTTTATACCGTTTTAAAGGTAATCTTGTTGTTAATCCCGCCACAGTGTCTGATTTCAAATAGGCTTTACAGCGAAAGCACCACAAACGATTATGTTAGGTCACCACAAATTCAGCCATTTTTCCAGCCAAAGAGAGGAGTCACAAAAAGCATAAAGAGAAAATGAATCACTAACCTTTGATGATCTTCATCAGATGGGACTTCATGTTACACAATACATGTATGTTTTGTTTGATAAAGTTCATATTTATATATAAAAATCTCAGTATACATTCACTAGTTCCAAAAACATCCGGTGATATTGCAGAGAGCCACATTATTTTACAGAAATACTCATTATAAATGTTGATTTAGACATGGAAATATTGATATACCTCTCCTTAACTTCATATGGCTGCAGGGGCAGTATTGAGTAGCTTGGATGAAAAGGTTCCCATTGTAAACAGCCAGCTCCTCAGTCTCAGTTGCTAATATATGCATATTATTATTAGTATTGGATAGAAAACTCTAAAGTTTCCAAAACTGTCAAAATATTGTCTGAGTATAACAGAACTGATATTGCAGGCAAAACCCTGAGGAAATAGCCTCCCTTTGCTGGAATTAAAGGGATATTAACCCGATTCCTTTTCCTATCGCTTCCTCAAGGTGTCAACAGTCTTCAGACATAGTTTCAGGCTTTTATTTTGAAAAATGAGCCAGAACGATAACATCGCGTCAAGTGGTCACTTAAGTTTTGCTCGCGCAACAGAGTTTGGATAGGTATTGCTTTTCCCTCTCCTACTGTGAAAGACATTTGCAGTTGATATATTATCGATTATATATTTTAAAAACCTGAGGATTGATTATAAAAAACGTTTGACATGTTTCTGTGGACATTATGGAAACTACTTGGAATTTTCGTCTGCGTTGTCGTGACTGCTCTTTCCTGTGGATTTCTGAACATAACGCAACAAACAAACAGTATTTTGGATATAAAAATAATCGTTATGGAACAAAAGGAACATTTGTTGTGTAACTGGGAGTCTCGTGAGTGACAAACAACAACAGTTACACATGGAATAAACAAACGTACAGTCAATAACACAATAGAAAAAATATATATATACAGTGTGTGCAAATGAGGTAAGATTAGGGAGGTAGTAAGGCAATAAATAGGCCATAGTGGCGAAGTAATTACTATTTAGCAATTAAACACTGGAATGATAGATGTGCAGAAGATGAATGTGCAAGTAGAGATACTGGGGTGCAAAGGAGCAAAAAAATATGGGTATGAGGTAGTTGGATGGGCCATGTACAGGTGCAATGATCTGGGAGCTGATCTGACAGCTGATGCTTAAAGTTATTGAGGGAGATATGAGTCTCCAGCCTCAGTGATTTTTGAATTTGTTCCAGTCATTGGCAGCAGAGAACTGTAATGAAAGGCGGCCAAAGGAGGAATAGGCTTCGGGGGTGACCAATGAAATATACCTGAGTGCGTGTTACAGGTGGGGAGAGCTTACAGGTCGCAGTGGTGGGTAGTATATGGGGCTTTGGTGACAACACAGATGGCACTGTGATAGACTGCATCCAATTTGCTGAGTAGAGTGTTGCAGGCTATTTTGTAAACGACATCGCCGAAGTCGAGGATCGGTAGGATGGTCAGTTTTATCAGGGTATGTTTGGTAGCATGAATGAATGATAGGGTAGCCTAGTGGTTAGAGCGTTGGACTAGTAACCGAAAGGTTGCAAGATCGAATCCCCGAGCTGACAAGGTACAAATCTGTCGTTCTGCCCCTGAACAGGCAGTTAACCCACTGTTCCTAGGCTGTCATTGAGAGTAAGAATTTGTTCTTAACTGACTTGCCTAGTTAAATAAAGGTAAAATTAAAATAAATAAAAAATAAATAAAATAAAAGGATGTTTGTTGCGAAATAGAAAGCCAATCCTAGACTTCATTTTGGATTGGAGATGCTTCATATGAGTCTGGAAGTAGAGTTTACAGTCTAACCAGACACCTCGGTATTTGTATTTGTCCACATATTCTAAGTCAGAACCGTCCAGAGTAGTGATGCTGGACGGGCAGCGATCGGTTGAAGAGCATGCATTTAGTTTACTTGCATTTAAGAGCAGTTGGATGCTAAGGAAGGAGAGTTGTATGGCATCGAAGCTCATCTGGAGGTTAGTTAGTACAGTGTCCAAAGAAGAGCCAGAAGTATACAGAATGGTGTTGTCTGCGTAGAGGTGGATCAGAGAATCACCAGCAGCAAGAGCGACATCATTGACGTATACAGAGAAACGAGTCGGCGCGAGAATTTAACCCTGTGGCACCCACAGACTGCTAGAGGTCCAGACAACAGGCCCTCCGATTTAACACACTGAACTCTGTCTGAGAAGTTGTTGGTGAACCAGGCGAGGCAGTCATTTGAGAAATCAAGGCTGTTGAGTCTGCCGATAAGAATGTGGTGATTGACAGAGTCGAAAGCCTTGGCCAGGTCGATGAATACGCTGCACATTATTCTCTTTTATCAATGGCGGTTATGATATAGTTTAGGACCTTGAGCATGGCTGAGGTGCACCCATGACCAGCTCGAAAACCAGATTTCATAGCGGAGAAGGTACGGTGGGATTCGAAATGGTCAGTGATCTGTTTGTTAACTTGGCTTTCGAAGACCTTCGAAAGGCAGGGTAAGATAGAAATATGTCTAACAGTTTGGGTCTAGAGTGTCTCCCCCTTTGAAGAGGGGGATGACCGCGGCAGCTTTCCAATCTTTGGAGATCTCAGACGATATGAAAGAAAGGGAGGATGAACAGGCTAGTAAGAGGTTGCAACAATTTAGACATTTTAGAAAGAGGGACCAGATTGTCTAGCCCAGCTGATTTGTAGGGGTCCAGATTTTGCAACTCTCAGAAAATCAGCTATCTGGATTTGGGTGAAGGAGAAAAGGGGGAGGCTTGGTCAAGTTGCTGTGGGGTATGCAGGGCTATTGATCGGGGTAGAGGTAGCCAGGTGGAAAGCATGGCCAGCCGTAGAAAAATGCTTATTGAAATTCAAAAATTATCGTGGATTTATCGGTAGTGACAGTGTTTCCTAGCCTCAGTGCAGCTGATAGGAGGTGCTCTTATTCTCCATGGACTTTAGTGTCCCAGAACTTTTTGGAGTTTGTGCTACAGGATGCAAATTTCTGTTTGAAAAAGCTAGCCTTCGCTTTCCTAACTGCCCGTGTATATTGGTTCCTAACTTCCCTGAAAATGACGGCCTAGGAACGGTGGGTTAACTGCCTCGTTCAGGGGCAGAACGACAGATTTTCACCTTGTCAGCTCGGGGGATTCATCCTTGCAACCTTACAGTTAACTAGTCCAAAGCTCTAACCACCTGCCTCTCATTGCACTCCACGAGGAGACTGGCTTACTGCATTCGCGTAACAGGCAAAGTAAGTTGCTAGCTAGCATTAAACTTATCTTATAAAAAACAATCAGTCATAATCACTAGTAAACTACACATGGTTGATGATATTACTAGTTTATCTAGCGTGTCCTGCGTTGCATATAATCGATGCGGTGCATATCGTTGCTCCAATGTGTACCTAACCATGAACATCAATGCCTTTCTTAAAATCAATACACAGAAGTATATATTTTTAAACCTGCATATTTAGCTAAAATAAATCCAGGTTAGCAGGCAATATTAACCAGGTGAAATTGTGTCACTTCTCTTGCGTTCATTGCACGCAGAGTCAGTGTATATGCAACAGTTTGGGCCGCCTAATTTGCCAGAATGTTATGTAATTATGACATAACATTGAAGGTTGTGCAATGTACAGGAATATTTAGACTTATGGATGTCACCTGTTAGATAAAATAAGGAAAGGTTCCATATTTCACTGAAAGAATAAACGTCTTGTTTTCGAGATGATAGTTTCCGGATTCGACCATATAAAATGACCTACGGCTCGTATTTCTGTGTGTTATTATGTTATAACTAAGTCTATGACTTGATAGAGCAGTCTGACTGAGCGGTGGTAGGCAGCAGCAGGATTGTAAGCATTCATTCAAACAGCACTTTCGTGTGTTTTGCCAGCAGCTCTTCGTTGTGCGTCAAGCATTGCGCTGTTTATGACTTCAAGCCTATCAATTCCCAAGATTAGGCTGGTGTAACCGATGTGAAATGGCTAGCTAGTTAGCAGGGTGCACGCTAATAGCGTTTCAAACGTCACTCGCACTAAGACTTGGAGTGGTTGTTCCCCTTGCTCTGCAAGGGCCGCGGCTTTTGTGGAGCAATGGGTAACGCTGTTTCGAGGGTGGCTGTTGTTGATGTGTTCCTGGTTCGTGCCCAGGTAGGGGCGAGGAGAGGGACGGAAGCTATACTGTTACACTGGCAATACTAAAGTGCCTATAAGAACATCCAATAGTCAAATGGTATAGAGAGAGAAATAGTCCTATAATAACTTCAACCTAAAACTTCTTACCTGTGAATATTGAAGACATGTTAAAAGAAACCACCAGCTTTCATATGTTCTGAGCAAGGAACTTTCTTCTCCAACACTGTTTTTGCATTATTTATGAGGCTAAATTGATTTTATTGATCTATTATATTAAGTTAAAATAAGTGTTCATTCAGCCAAACTTCTTCCTACTAAATGATTTAAGACATAAAAATGGTCAAAAGCCAGCCACACAGACACGTCCCCCGGAGCAATGACGTGGTGGGGTACCATACTGAACCAGAAATTACCTCTAAGTCTCACGCCGTAAGCTCGCAACTTTTAAAGGAGGAACCACTGTAGTATGAAGCTGCATCTTGGAGTATTGCTTCTCCATATTATGTCATTTATTCCCTGTGAATCCCTCAGTTCAAAGAAATGTGTAATTGAAGTTGATTGCATTATTTACCACACAATTAATTAGCTTCATTTCTTAGGGATCAAATCATATTTCAACAAAATAATGTTTCAGGAATGATAATTGTATCTGTTACTAACCACAGAAACGATTTCAGAACAATCTGAGATGATTGGTGTCGAAATAGTCTTTCTTGTGCATTGAGGTGGAACGACCCTTGGTCTGCTCAATAAGCAGGTCCAATAATACCCACCAGAGGGTGAAAATGTCTTCAAAGATTTTGAACTAAAAGTTTAACACTGACATCAGCTTTAGGGAGTGGTAATCAAGTGGCCAATAATGGTTGCAATTGAAATCAGTTCTGTGGGTGATTGTATTGATCACTTAACGAGAGATTATCTTGTGTTAATACGGAAGCCAACGGTGGTTGCAATAGGCCCAGGATATTTATATTATAGAGATACTGTACGCATGCATCCAAAACTTTAGCACACACATGCACACACACTAACCTTGAGCAGGCTGATGTCATGGAAGTAGGACTGTGCATTGAGACTGGGGTCTGTGGCACAGGATAGGGGAGTCAGTGTGCGGGTGCAAGAGAGAGAAATAGACCTCAGGAACCCTACAAGGGGAGACCAGAAATAGAAATATAGAACAAACCAAAAACGTCGTAATACAAAAAGTATTACTTGAGTGCTGATCAAAACAAACATGAGCAACTCTTATTGGACAGGTCCTGGTAGACCATCCCTGTTTCAGTCAGTTTTCTTCCATTTGGTGCCAAATGAACAAGACCCCAGTCTCCCAAGACTATTAGCACCACCCAGCACTTCAGCCAACTGCAGCAGTGCGTAAGATTTATACTTTATTCAGAGTATAGGGACACGGTTCTGAAGGACAAAACTTTGGCCAACAGTCAGATAGAAATATGCTATTTAGAACAAAAATGTCTGACTGTTGAAGGAATCATGTCAACTCTATTCATGGCATGTCTATCTGCAAGGTTCAACAACATTTGGCTACTGAACAGGTGCCATCTTACTGGCAGGGTTACGGTCGACACAGGAAGACGTGGCGGCCCCTGGTGAAGGCTGTCGAAGGACCCCACGAATGGAGGAGCTGTTGAAATGGGACATGATTGTGTCATCAACCTGCGACAAAATAACAAGACCGATCAGAGAGAAAAATGACTAGGCCTGTCTGAATGATTAAAAATCACTGGTTAAGATTATTATACAGACACCACATCTCAACATACCCTGTAGAAATCTTTGGTGTGGGTACTATAAGTTGCGGATCCCTTCCAAGAGAAGTGGTAGGAGGAGTCCAATGGTGTATTAGCAAGAGCTGGAAGGATCTGGGAAACTGTAGTATTATCTGTAGACAAGGAATGGATGGATCACCATCAGGAAAATGTTTTTTTTTGTGTGTGTGTGTGTGTGTGTGTGTGTGTGTGTGTGTGTTTACCCTCTTCTGGTCGAATGCAGACAAATTTGTTTGTGACAGTGACGCATGAAGGATCCACATTGACTCTGAATATCAACCAGCTCTCAATGCATTCACCATATCTGTAAAACAAACCATTCAATTGGTCAAATCAATGTTCCTTGATGTGCTTTAGCAATACATAACTAAATAAATCACTTTACAGTGCATTCGGAAAGTATTCAGACTCCTTTACCTTTTCAACATTTTGTTACGTTAGTCTTATTCTAAAATTAAATTAAAACATTTCTCTACACACAATAGCCCATAATGACAAAGTGAAAACAGGTTTAGATTTTTTTGTAAATGTATTAAAAATTAAAAATAAACAGAAATACCTTAAGTATTCAGACCCTTAGCTATTGTAAGAATATTTGCCGATAAATACACAACACAGAGGACTAAAGGTCAAGAGGGAATTAATGATCAATAGAAATAGTTGTTTCTTTGTAATGGGGAACTGAAGATTAATGGGTCAGGGACACGGAAGGAATTTCAGTCGGACTCATAGCTACATGTGGCAAGTTCATTGGTCCGAATTGTCTATACATTGAGCCTCAAACAGAATACTTGGTATTTGGCCATTGCACCAATTTTACTGCAATGAAGTCTAATTGGTCAACCACAGGCTAGGCTTGGGTATAACTACATCCTGTCTCCTTTTTTTCAGTGGAGAAACCATTGAGGACAGGGAAGAATAAACATCTACTTTCCAGCATAACTGATTTGTTCTCTTTGAATAAATAGATTTTGCTCCCCATGATTTGCTTTGGGCTCTGTGTTATTGAAGAATGACATCAACAGCTAACACATGGTGCCGTGACCCGGATTAATTGGTCTTGACCAACAAGAAAAAAACAAATCAACTGTGTGTTGATCCAGGGGAAGGATAGTGGGTTGCGCACAGCCCTCTTCGGGGGAGTCAGCTCTTAATCTCCTGACTGCTAAGATATTGCTGGGTGAGTCTAGACCTATATCTAAAAGAACCAAATCAGGTTAAAATAAGTGCATGCATTGAGTGATACATATATGTGATGTATAGGGGTTCAAATCCTCTGTTAAAGCCCCAGCAGTTAAAATAAGGCACAATTGATTAAGGGTGTGAAACCTTGTTCCATAGAAGTGAGTTTCTAGTTGAGTAGCAATTTAAGGTAATGTAAGCTTTCTACAAGCTTTTGAAGTGAACTCACGTTTTAGGGGTATCCATGCCCTGTAGAAACAATGTGTTCTATAAGATAGGAGGTTAGAGTCCTCAAGTGGTTGTAAAACTATAAATACTTTTGAAGTTAATGTAATGCAATTTTTTTAAATGAGAGAACCACTCTGGAAAAGGGCAGGACAGCTGTTCTGGATGTGAACATGGAAAGTATCAAATTCACTGGCTAGTGGTCCTTCTGTGGCTCAGTTGGTAGAGCATGGCGCTTGTAACGCCAGGGTAGTGGGTTCGATTCCCGGGACCACCCATACGTAGAATGTATGCACACATGACTGTAAGTCGCTTTGGATAAAAGCGTCAGCTAAATGGCATATATATTATTAGTGATATGAAAAACCATTTCAAATTAGAGTGTAGGCAAGAAATAAAATAAATATGTCATAGTTGACAAAGATGGAATCTTTCTGATATACAAAAAGCTTGGGGAGAAATAGAATGTCTAACTTATTGACCAAGACACAATGGTCTTTAACTGTATTAGCCAAAGTAAGAAAACATGATAAATTCCTTTTGTGATTCTCATGATAGGACATTGCAGAGAGAGAAATTGAGGGCTCTTGGTGAACGGAGACATTAAAAGCCAAAATTCAACAATTACAGGAGGAAAGGGCAGACTTGGCCCCTACCTGTGGGCTGTCTATTCCCTCAATCTACCCCCATGCTGAGTTGCGCAAGGCAAATCAGGTTTAAAGCATCTGGTCAGCACTTCCTGGCTTTGAGTCAACAGATTTTGACAGCGGTGACGAACGAGGTCTTAGGGAGTAAAGACAAACCTCCAGTGACAGTAATCACACAAATCAGCATCTCCAAAACAGTTGGATGAATGGTCAAAGACTTTGAAGCATCCACGAAGCGTGGGTATAAAGACGTGGGACCATTTAAAGCGATATAAGGAACTCCACAATCTACATCCTTATGATGGGTTACAGTTGCTTGCCTTTGTTTTGAACAACCATGAACATTGTGTACTTGAAGAAAAGGTTTATAGAGCTGTGGGTGATGAAGAGCAAGATGTGGCCGATGGATGGAGAGCCATTAATGTTTTCCTTAAGGGTCTGACCAATGCTGTGGGGATTTTTTTTGTTTTTCAGCTCCAGGGACTGGGAGACTAGTCAGGATCGAGGCAAAGATGAAACGGAGCAAAGTAGAGATCCTTGATTAAAAACCTGCTCCAGAGCACTCAGGACCTCAGAATGGGCAAAGGTTCACCTTCCAACAGAACAACAACCCTAAGAGCACAGCCAAGACAACGCAGGAGTGGCTTTGGGACAATTCTCTGGATGTCCTTGAGTGGCCCAGCCAGAGCCTGGACTTGAACCTGATCTAACATCTCTGGAGAGGCCTGAAAATAGTTGTGCAGCGACACTCCACATCCAACCTAACTGAGCTTGAGAGGATCTGCAGAGAAGAATGGGAGAAACTCCCCAAATACAGGTGTGTCAAGCTTGTTGTCATATCCAAGAAGACTCAAGGCTGTAATCACTGCCAAAGGTACTTCAACTGAGTACTGAGTACAGGGTCAGAATACTTATGGAAATGAAGTATCTACGTTTTTATTTTTTTTTAAATAACATTTCTAAAAACAATTTTTTTCTTTGTCATTATGGGTATTGTGTGTAGATTGGTTAGGGGGGAAAACAATTTAATGCATTTTAGAATAAGGCTGTAACGTAACAAAAAGTGGAAAAGGTGAAGGGGTCTGAATTCTTTCCAAATGCACTGCACCTTGACACCAATGTAGCGAACAGTGGCGGTGAACGCAGCGTCCCTTGCGAGGATCGAACCTGGACAGTCATGACCCCAAGGCAAATGCACAGGCGTATAAACTTACATGACTTCATCTAAACAGCCATTGAAGACAGAGCTCAAGTCAGGGATGTCGCAGTCCACAATGTCGCAGCAGCAGCCAATATCACAGAAGTCTGGGGTCAAATCACATAAACACACTACAAGACAGCAAAGGTTAATCTCAAAACTATTGTAGTGCACTATAATGTATTTTTTCAATGACAATAGACAACCTACCTTTTGGAATCAAACTTGATTTGGCAGTAGTTTCAACAGGAGGTGGGACAGTTTCAATGACTGGCTCGGTGGTGGCTTCAGATGATGGAGCCAGGTCCGTGGTTACCGTGGAAACACCATCTTGAGTGACAGTTTCAGCAGAACCAGTTGCAAAAGTATCCAATGCAACAGTTGAAACGGTATCCATCGGGTCAGTGGTACTGAAAGGCTCATAGGTTTTTGGACTGTTCGTTGTTATTGAAGACTCTGTGTTGACTCCTCCATCTGTGGCCGCATGGGTCACACATGCAGAAAGTACAATAACGAGCTGCACTGCGCGATACAAATGGTATGTGGACATTTTTGTCTAACAGGTGCGAAGTCTACCGGCTAACGCTAGCTAGATAAAAACATAGCTAACGTTAGCTAGCAACGCAATTTGGCTTGAATAGGTTGCAAAGCTACTTCTGCATCACGTTTGCTAGCACCGCAAAACAATAGCTAGCATAAACTAGGAAACGAGACAAACTACTCACATGTGATCTATGCACGAAAATCCAACACTATTGAAGACATGCTAACAAAATGTAGCTATAAAAAGCCTCACGTTGCCAAGGAAGCTGAAACCGCTTAGCTTACATCCGTTTCTTCTTCTTCTATGGTATTTTGGAGGTCCGCGAACAATCAGCTGCCTACTGTGTACGGCCAGTCGTGTATACCCGTAACGGACATTTTGGTGACCTTATTTGACCTTTTCTGCTGCTTTTGAGACATGATTCGATCACTCCTTGGGGCACTACTTGAGTAAATAAAACACCAACCAATACAGTAACTATTTGTCACTATGTATTATTATTCTAATATGTATTCATTACAGAATTGTGTCAGTTATTAATGATAAACCTTTAAACTGCACTCTTCCACCCGTCCCTCCCCATCTCTCTATTTTTCAGCTCCAGGTGACAAAACCAATACACAGTCCAAGGGTTGCAGGTCTGCCAATTTCCATCTGGTCACACATTCAGAGGCGGCCACTCGGATGAGCATGTTTGAATGTTAAATGACGAGACACCCATAACAGAGCACTCTTTTCTATTTGACGATGCTTTTTTTTATATATGTATATCTACTCAGGTTGAGGTTAGTGCACCTGCCGAGTGATTATTTGGCCGGGTTTCAATACCTGCTATAGTCACATTTTTTTGCTCTCCCAAAAGCAACACAGGCTTAATATTAGACAAATAGCTACCTGTAAAGTAATGAGAGTGACCATTTTAGAAAATCATGGGACATAGTCTTTGGTTGCATGCTATATTATGTCAATCAATGCCTATAACTGATGCTTCGTGGTCTTATGCTGCCATCTATTGGAAATATTTAGCATTTAAGTTATTATTTTAGACATTGGTGAATCAGCTGAGAAAGTGTATTTTTCTTATTAATTCCTGAGATCAGTCTCAAACCTGCCCCAACTATCCCAGCCAATTGCTGTAATTTCACACATAGGTTACTAGGTCACACCCAGTTCAAACCACATTTGAAAAATAAAATGTGGCTTGTTTATCAAGTGTTCAGCCTTGCAATAATATATATTATAAAATAACTAACAAAAATGTCTAAATGCTTGCATAGGATTTGATTTAAAAAAAAGTCTAAATGCTATTTATTTAGTACTATAATGGTATTTACTAACATAATATTATTACAAAAATAGTTTAAATTGTTCTAGGCTACCCTACCCAAGAATTAGGGTTAAGGCTAAAATAGGTTATAACTAGGTTGAGGGTTTAAGGTAAAAAAACAGTATGGGTTTATAGCTCTTGCGCCACCCTGCGGCCTTCTGTGGTTACTACATAACTCATCCGTGACACATGCCAGGCTCATAATCGGAGATGGCAACTGCGTCAGATCTACAAATCAATGAGCTAGACCTATCCATTTGGTTTGCAACTCTGTGAACCTGCGCAGCGCAGCGTTCGCTCCACCCAATGCCTACTAACAAACCAATTGGCGCATATCAAATTACCCAGCAGCCATTTAGAAACAACAAATTGTCCAAAAAATAGGTTATTTCTTAATTAAAAAATGTCTTCTGGCTGTTAAAAAAAAGAAAATCTGCCACATCTTGAAAAAGAGGACCTTTTTCTGAAAGAAAATATAGTTAACCATGACCAGAAAATGTTTAACGCTATGCGCCAGCCATCGTTAATACTGTGGATCAAAATTGTGTACCCAGGTGAACAGTGAGTGCACTCACCAAATAGTTGTAACCTAGTTAATTACTCGAGGTAAGCCTAACAGGTTGACTACACTGCAAAATATATTTAGACATACATGTTATTCAATCCTCTCTTTCATATCATCTGAGATCCCCAAAGATTGGAAAGCTGCAGCAGTCAGGGGAGACACCCTGGACCCAAACTGTTACAGACCTATATCCATCCTGCCCTGCCTATCTAAAGTCTTCGAAAGCCAAGTCAACAAACAGGTCACTGACCATCTCGAATCCCACCGTACCTTCTCCGTGGTGCAATCTGGTTTCCGAGCCGGTCACGGGTGCACCTCAGCCACGCTCAAGGTACTAAACGATATCATAACCGCCATCGATAAAAGACGGTACTGTGCAGCCGTCTTCATCGACCTTGCCAAGGCTTTCAACTCTGTCAATCACCATATTCTTATCGGCAGACTCAGTAGCCTCAGTTTTTCTGATGACTACCTTGCCTGGTTCACCAACTACTTTGCAGACAGAGTTCAGTGTGTCAAATCGGAGGGCATGCTGTCCGGTCCTCTGGCAGTCTCTATGGGGGTGCCACAGGGTTCAATTCTCGGGCCAACTCTTTTCTCTGTATATATCAATGATGTTGCTCTTGCTGCGGGCGATTCCCTGATCCACCTCTACGCAGACGACACCATTCTGTATACTTCCAGCCCGTCCTTGGACACTGTGCTATCTAACCTCCAAACAAGCTTCAATGCCATACAACACTCCTTCCGTGGCCTCCAACTGCACTTAAACGCTAGTAAAACCAAATGCATGCTTTTCAACCGTTCGCTGCCTGCACCCGCACGCCCGACAAGCATCACCACCCTGGATGGTTCCGACCTTGAATATGTGGACATCTATAAGTACCTAGGTGTCTTGCTAGACTGTAAACTCTCCTTCCAGACTCATATCAAACATCTCCAATCGAAAATCAAATCTAGAGACGGCTTTCTATTCCGCAACAAAGCCTCCTTCACTCATGCCGCCAAACTTACCTTAGTAAAACTGACTATCCTACCGATCCTCGACTTCGGCGATGTCATCTACAAAATAGCTTCCAACACTCTACTCAGCAAACTGGATGCAGTTTATCACAGTGCCATCCGTTTTGTCACTAAAGCACCTTATACCACCCACCACTGCGACCTGTATGCTCTAGTCGGCCGGCTCGCTACATATTCGTCGCCAGACCCACTGGCTCCAGGTCATCTACAAGTCCATGCTAGGTAAAGCTCCGCCTTATCTCAGTTCACTGGTCACGATGGCAACACCCACCCGTAGCACGCGCTCCAGCAGGTGTATCTCACTGATCATCCCTAAAGCCAACACCTCATTTGGCCGCCTTTCATTCCAGTTCTCTGCTGCCTGTGACTGGAACGAATTGCAAAAATCTCTGAAGTTGGAGACTTTTATCTCCCTCACCAACTTCAAACATCTGCTATCTGAGCAGCTAACCGATCGCTGCAGCTGTACATAGTCTATCGGTAAATGGCCCACCCAATTTTACCTACCTCATCCCGATACTGTATTTCATTTATTTACTTTTCTGCTCTTTTGCACACCAATATCTCTACCTGTACATGACCATCTGACCATTTATCACTCCAGTGTTAATCTTCAAAACTGTAATTATTCGCCTACCTCCTCATGCCTTTTGCACACAATATATATAGACTCTCTTTTTTTTCTACTGTGTTATTGACTTGTTAATTGTTTACTCCATGTGTAACTCTGTTGTCTGTTCACACTGCTATGCCTTATCTTGGCCAGGTCGCAGTTGCAAATGAGAACGTGTTCTCAACTAGCCTACCTGGTTAAATAAAGGTGAAATAAATAAAATAATAAATAAAAAATTGCACCCACACTGCACGTGCGCGCCAATGAGCGTCTGCGTTGCCAATGGCTAAAATAGAAGTCAGTTCTATTTCTAACCCAGATCGCGCTGCAAGTCCTACCTCTCCCATCTCCTCATTGGTTTATAGAAGCAGGTACCCACGTGCCATCTCCTCATTGGTTATACCCACGTGGGTGACTGAAAGACGAACGAGGTCAGTGGCAGTAATGCACCTAATTTATGAAAGTTGCCAATTGCAATATAAAGTCAAGAGAAGAAAAAGCCTGGAAGGAGGAGAGATGACTAGAAACGATTCGGTTGACTGTTTTATGTGTGGATTAATTGGCGGAGTAGAGGACCTTGTGCATTTCAGGTAAAATAACAACTCAATGTTTATATCCCAGGACAAATTAGTTAGCAAAAGCAAGCTAGCTAAATAGGACAAACTAGCTAGCAAGTGCAAGCTAGCAAAATTGCCATAAATGTTTAATGCTTTTTGACCTGTCCCCAAAATAATATAATTGGTTCAGAGTTTGTTTTGATATTTTAACCTGCATGTCGTGATCGCGTTTGGTTTGGGGGGACAAAATGCATTTATGCACGATGGCGCACGCGCCACCGGTTTGGGTTCCGTGTATGATTTTAACGTGGGCATGTCTCTTTGCCAACAATTGCGAAGCAGGCATTGTGACGTAGAACAATAGGTTGGGAATAGAATCCTCGGAAGGCCAGTTGGTGCCACGGTGCTCAATAGAACTAACAGGAGCTGGCAGGGTGAAAAATGCCCTAAAATAAGTGCTGTTTTTTCAACTACGGCAAACAGTTGGGACAGATAGTAATATTATGAAACTGGGCTCCACGGCGGGGTGGATGCAATGAACTAGTTATCAGAAAAAAGTGTTTTTAAAAATGTTGTGTCCAGCCTACTGATATGCCTCTGTACTCTTCTAATTTTTCATAGTGGAACCATCCACTCCCAAGGAGAACACAAAGTAATAAAAAATCCCCATACGTAACTTCACGCAATTTTATCATGTCAAGTAAGTATTAATCATGGACGGATGGGATACGGTGATACCATCCGACCTCCGAAGATCCATATGTGTGTTCCCAAACGTAAGCCATGTTTTGCTTTTGTGTTAAGTCGCCGCTCTGAGGTAATTTGCTAGTGTTGCCGGAAGTTGTGAAACTGAAACAAAAACACAATTGCTTTAGAATGGAACTAGGTAAAGTGGGCGGTCTTTAGCTAAATGACCCTAAACAGTTTCCCATGCATTGTCAACGAGGTTTGTAAACCAACCCGGATGTAATATAAAATTCTGGCCACAAGTTGACTCAGTGGCGCTTCTCCATGCAGGACATGGGAGGGGGAGGGATGCACATTCTGTAAACAGGAATAGGTGCGTCACCGGTCACTGAGCTAAAGTTAGCTAGTTAGTCACAGAAATGTACGTTCAGTCTTAATTGTTTCAGTCCGATTTGACTTCTTACGATGTCAGCATGGCTCAACATAGTTTTTCATTTTTGACCTTGACATTGTTGCTGGATAGATACTTTCATAGCTATCATGCTGGCGCTGCTAGCTAGCTAATGCCAACGGCGCTAGCTAACGAAGGTTACATATGAAACCACAGTTATGTGAGCTAAACTCAGCAAAAAAAGAAACGTTCTCTCACTATCAACTGCATTTATTTTCAGCAAAACTTAACATGTGTAAATATTTGTATGAACATAACAGACATAAACTGAAAAAAGTTCCACAGACATGTGACTAACAGAAATGGAGTAATGTGTCCCTGAACAAAGGGTGGGGGAATCAAAAGTAAGTCAGTATCTGGTGTGGCCACCAGCTGCATTAAGTACTGCAGTGCATCTCCTCATGGACTGCACCAGATTTGCCAGTTCTTGCTGTGAGATGTTACCCCACTCTTCCACCAAGGCACTTGCAAGTTCCCAGACATTTCTGGGGGGTATGGCCCTAGCCCTCACCCTCCGATCCAACAGGTCCCAGACATGCTCAATGGGATTGAGATCCGGGCTCTTCGCTGGCCATGGCAGAACACTGACATTTCTATCTTGCAGGAAATCACGCACAGAACGAGCAGTATGGCTGGTGGCATTGTCATGCTGGAGGGTCATGTCAGGATGAGCTTGCAGGAAGGGTACCACATGAGCGAGGAGGATGTCTCCCCTGTAATGAACTGCGTTGAGATTGCAGGCAATGACAAAAAGCTCAGTCAGATGATGCTGTGACGCACGCCCCAGATCATGACGGACCCTCCACCTCCAATTCGATCCCGCTGCAGAGTACAGGCCTCGGTGTAACGCTCATTCCTTCGATGATGAACGCAAATAAGACCATCACCCCTGGTGAGACAAAGCCGTGACTCGTCAGTGAAGAGCACTTTTTGACAGTCCTGTCTGGTCCAGCGATGGTGGGTTTGTGCCCATAGGCAACGTTGTTGCCGGTGATGTCTGGCGAGGACCTGCCTTACAAAAGGCCTACAAGCCCTCAGCCCAGCCTCTCTCAGCCCAGCCTCTCTCAGCCCAGCCTCTCTCAGCGTAGCCTCTCTCAGCGTAGCCTCTCTCAGCGTAGCCTCTCTCAGCCTATTGCGGACAGTCTGAGCACTGATGAAGGGATTGTGCGTTCCTGGTGTAACTCGGGCAGTTGTTGCCATCCTGTACCCGTCCCGCAGGTGTGATGTTCAGATGTTCGGATCCTGTGCAGGTGTTGTTACACGTGGTCTGCCACTGCGAGGACGATCGGCTGTCCATCCGGTCTCCCTGTAGCGCTGTCTTAGGCGTCTCACAGTACGGACATTGCAATTTATTGCCCTGGCCACATCTGCAGTCCTCATGCCTCCTTGCAGCATGCCTAAGGCACGTTCACACAGATAAGCAGGGACCCTGGGCATCTTTCTTTTGGTGTTTTTCAGAGTCAGTAGAAAGGCCTCTAGTGTCCTAAGTTTTCATAAGTGTGACCTTAATTGCCTACCGTCTGTAAGCTGTTAGTGTTAACGACCGTTTCACAGGTGCATGTTCATTCATTGTTTATGGGTCATTGAACAAGCATAGGAAACAGTGTTTAAACCCTTCACAATGAATATCTTTTGGATTTTTACAAATTATCTTTGAAAGACAGGGTCATGAAAAAGGGCTGTTTCTTTTTTTGCTGAATTTATATGGATCACTCCAATATATTGGTATCACTCCGTGGCGGAGGGATACATCCGAGGTGACTATTTACAGATTTACTCCTGTGTACACCTGTGTCACGGCTGGTGGTGGTACGCCCCTATATATGGCCGTGACACGTTCTCTACATCATTTTTGAGGCGCCTCTAGCACTATAGAGGATTGGAGTGATCCATATAGCTCACATAACCGTGGTTATATACGTAACCTTTGTTATGTTTCACTATATTGGATCACTCCAATATATTGGTATACACGTACCAGATTAGTTGGTGCTAGAGGGACCTGGCCAGCCTGCGAAGAAGTCCCAGCGCGGGACTGAGACGCAGGGGCTGTCAATGTGGAAGGGGGTCCCGGCACAGTCCCCGGAAGGGGAGGCGACGGCCAGGACAGCTGAACCAAACGCAGAGGGAGGTGCCACATTTACCCAAAAGTACCTAGCAAAGGTGCAAGAGGAAGCCCAGCTGGCCGCAGCACAGATCTCAGCGAGTGGCACTCCCCTCAGTAGAGCCCAGGATGCAGCCACACGTCGTGTTGAATGTGGCACCACAGATCCCAGCACTGTTATGCCAGCCAGGTGGTATGCTGTCATAATCGTGTCCACGATCCAGTCAGAGAGCCTCTGCTTTGATAGCCCAGCCCGTAGGACTTGTTCACCATAGCAGACAAAGAGCTGGTCTGTTTTCACTGCGGTTGTAGCCAGCGCCCTTGCGCTCTGCATGGTGTTCATGTCACCCTGCTGTAGTCCTAACATGGATCATTGGTGCCATTCAGTGGCCAAGCCCACTGACTGAGACAGTGTGGTCTTGGATACCACAGAGTTCCCCCGGCCTGAGACAGCAAGTTCGGTCGCAGGGGAACTTGACAAGATGTCCCAGACAACAGGGAAAGGAGAAGGCTGAACCAAGGTCGCCTGGGCCAGAAAGGGGCCACCAGAAGCAGACAATGCTCTGCCATCCTAGTCCTGTCCAGCACAGCCTGGATCAGAGGAAAAGGGGGGAATGCATAAAGCTCCAGCCCTACTGAGGTTCCACATGCTGAGCCAGAGCATCCAAGCCCAGAGGCCCTGAAGACTCTGACATGGAGTACCACAGGGGGCAGTGTGCATTGTCCAGGGAGAAAACAGGTCCACCCGAGCACTCCCGAACCTTCCCACAGGTGCTGCACCACCTGGGGATGTAGGCTCCAGTCCCAAAGTGGCGGACCCTCCCTCGATAGCATATCCGCTGCCACACTCAGGATGTCAGGTATGTGCGCTGTGCATAGAGACGCTAGACAGCCCTGAGCCCAGAGAAGGAGCTCCCGTGCCATAAGATGGAGGCGGTGGGACTGTAGTCCACCCTGATGGTTGATGTAAGCCACCACTGTGGTGTTGTCTGTTCTCACCAGTACATGTCTTCCTTTCAGATGTGGAAGGAAAGACCCCAGGGCCAGCAGTACAGCTCTAGTGTATTGATGTGCCTGTCTCTCCAAGGGGGTGGCCAACAGCCGCTGACCTGCTCTTGGAGGCGTCTGTGCTGACCAGCTCCTGGCGGCACATCCTCAGCATCTCCAACCCACCTGAGAGAAAGGAGCGACAGCGCCACCTCAACAATGCCTTGAGGCACTGTGCAGTCACCCGCAGCTGGTGATGACGGTGGCGCTTTGGGTGCCGCCGGTGGGAGTTGAACAACCGTTGAAGAGGCCGGAGATGGAGCACGGCCTGACAGCTGCAGCGCTGTCAGGCCGTGGCCGCCGGGACCTAGGGTGTTGTGGGGGACCCTTCGCCTGGGGTCGAGGACCCCTTCCTTCCGTACCACCCAGGGCTTCCGTGGCTACCATGGCCGCTGCCTGGGGGGTGGTGTCTACTTGTTTCGCTACCAGCAAATTACGGGAGGACCACAGTGCTTCCTTCAGGCACGTGAGGGTGGGCCAGAACTTGGTGAAGGCCTTCAATGGAATAGGCCTTCGGCCCACCCCATAGAGCACGAGCTGAGGTGTTAGGTCCTCCCCTGCAGACACGGGGTGATCAGGGGGCCTGCTTCCTTCCACAGGTCCCTGGCAGCTCTGCACTCACAGGGCAGGTGCCTCATCGACTCTTCTTGGCCGCAGCCTGGTTGGGGGCACGCGGATGTCTTCGCCATGCCCCGTGAGTGCATAACGGCCCTGACCGGGAGGATCTCGTGGGCGACCATCCAGGACAGGTCCTGATGCCAATTCAGGAGAGCAGTATGGGCCACGTTACGCCAAACCGTTGTGGGCTCGCCTATAGCAAGCCCGCGTAATGGACACACTGGTTCCCGATCCTGCACAAGAGAGAGAAGAGAGCGGTGTTTAGTTAAAACTGTGACTGCTTCCTTTTCCAGTTGAAAATGTCTTAAACATTTCTGGAGCTGGGCATAGTGAGTGGGGAGCAGGAAAGAGACTGGGGCTCGCAGGTCGACTGGGATCAGCCTCAAGAGTCCTGAGGTAAGATCCCAGCCAGAACCGTGCGAGGGCCTGGGTCTTGTTGTTGACCGGGGAGGTGGCAAGAGTCAGATGTAACGCTGTGTAGCGGCTTCCCAGGAACAAGTAGAGGTCAGGCAAGCCTTTACCCCCCTTGGACCTGGGCCTCTTGACCACCTCCCTCCTCAGCCTCTCCCACTTGCTTCCCCACAGGAAGTAAAAAAGCATCCGCTCCAGGGCTAAAATACTCCTTCGAGGGGGATAAAAACAGAACTGATTAGTAAAAGCACAGGTAAAATCACAGCTTTAACGATTAAAACCTTGCCCTCAAAAGTCAGCTGTCGTAGTCCCCAAAAATCCAGTCTCTGTCTTACTGTCCCCAGGATCCCACTTTAATTTCCGCTCCCTCCTCCCTCCCGGTCAAACTTTACCCCCAATACCCTTATGTCCGTCGGTTTAACCGTCAGTGGTAGTCTGGTCAAGTCTGGGTCTGCCCACGGTCCGAAAAATTGGGCCTCTGTCTTGTCTCTGTTCAGTCTCTCCCCAGAGGCTCGTCTGTACCAGTCAGTCCTGTCCAGGGTCCTGTCGACGGATAAAAGGTCGGTACATAAAATGTTGACGCGTCCATGTAAAAAACGCACTTGGCAGTCATCCCCCCCACTCCCCGGGATACCCACCCCACTGATCCGTTGGTCCCTTCTCAAGACCTGTGCCAGTGGTTCAATACAGGCCACGAACAGAAGAGGAGATAACGGACAGCCCTGATGGACGCCGCAGTGTACTCCCACTGCTTTTGACAGATGCTCATTTACAAGGATTTTGCTGGTAATGTACAGCAGTCCTACCCGTGCTAAGAACCTGTCTGGGAAACCCATTTTTGCAGTACCGGTGCGAGACCCGATCAAAGGCTTTTTCAAAATCTAAATTTAGGACTACAAGCCGCATGTTTCTGTCTCTCGCATAACAGATGGCATCTCGGATCAGTATCAGGCTGTCCGTGATCTTCATTCCGGGAACGGCACAGGTTTGGTCCGGGTGGATCACCTCCCCTAAAACAGAAGACATTCTGAGTGTTAAAACCTTGGTAAAAAGTTGACAATCAAAGTTTAAAAGGGTTATCGGTCTCCAGTTCTTCAGGTCCGTCCTGTCGTTTTTCTTATATAAAAGAGTCACGATCACCACTCTAAAACTGTCAGGTAGTCTGTCAAGATGTTCAAAGTCAGTAAAAACAGTCAGAAGTTCGTCGGCTAAAACATCTGAAAAGGTCAGATAAAACTCCAAAGGGAGGCCATCCTCCCCCGGTGATTTACCCCTCTTAAAATGTTTCAGTCCTTGGTCGATTTCTGTCTTGTTATGTAAAAAGGTCCCCCATTGTTTCCTCACACACATCCTTTACTCCAAACAGTACCCCATAAAAATCCTCGAGCACTTCCTTTATTCCTTTTGTATCTGTTTTTAAAAGCCCATCTTTATTTTTTAACCCTATCATTGTTCTACCTTTACTAACTATTTTCTTTAAAAAGTACCTAGTGCACTTCTCCCCCTCTTCTAATTCCCTTTCCTTACTTCTTAAAATAACCCTCTTGCTTCTCTGTTCTGCTAAAAGTGCCATTTCCTTTCTTACTACTTTAATTTCATGGTTAAAATCAAGGCCCTGTTGGCATAGGTTAAAATACCTTTCCAGTCGCTTTTGCAGTCCCACCATGCGTCTATCTTTTTCTCAGCTTTTTTTCTTTCCTATCTCTCTAAAGAAGTTCATCGTCCTTCCCTTCACCATTTCCCACCACTGTGCTCGTATGTCAAAGAAGTCCTGTAGCGTCTGCCACTGGCTGAACTGCTCCCTGTACTGACTAACTACTCTATCATCTTCTAAAAGGGAGCAGTTCAATTTCCAGGGCCCTCTTCCCACAGTCACACCCAAAGTTAGTGAAAGGGTGCACGTCAGCATTACGTGATCTGAGAAGAAAGCAGGGGTTATTCTAGCATCAGTTGGGGGACAGTCCCGGGTAAACAAATAGTCAATGAGAGAGGCTCTGGTGCCGTCACCACTGGTTCAGGAGTAGCCCTCCTCTCTTGGATGCAGGGTTGTACAGTCAGTCAGTTTAAATTCCCTGCACAACCCTTGCAATAAACACTTGACCTATCTACCTTAAAATCCTCTCCTGTCTGCTCTACTTAAAACACAGTTCAAATCCCCACCCACCACTAGAGGATCCCTCCTTAGCATGTGGGACTGCAGGTCTTCTAAAAGTGCGCACCGGTCATGTTTGTCATTAAAACCATAAACATTTAGCACATTAAAATCCCTCCCCATGAAAGTGCAATTGGCTAGAAGAGCATGCCCACCTACCACCACCTGTGGGTTCTTGATTAAAATGGCAACACCGTCATTCTTGTTAAAATTGGAACCACTCCAAATGGAGGGCCCGTGCTGCCACTTATCCTCCCATTTGCTGTAAGAGGATAAAAAGGGTAGACCACACTCCTGTAATAAAAACACATTGAGTTAAACCTTTCTAAAAAGGATAAAACTGACTGTACTCTCATTGCTGTTTTTACGCTCCTCACGTTTATAGTGGTGAATTTAAAAGCCATAAAAGGGGTGAGTAAAAACAGTGCTAAAAGAAAGGGCATTTGAACAGTTAAAAGGGGGTTACTTTTCTGGTAATTTCTCTCTCTCCCTCTGGGGTAAAGGGGGTTGGAAGGGAGAGGAGGTTAAAACTGGACGTAAAAAGGAAACTTAATTGGGGGAGTTGGAGGGGAAGGTCCTAGGTTCTTCCTCCCCCTGGGAGCTCTCCCATTCCACCTTTTCTTTTTTCTCATCACCCTGTTCGGGGTCGGAGAGCTCCTTAGCATTTCTTTTTCGTGGGGGGAGGTGTTCCTCCAGAATCTCCCGTATCTCCTGACACCGTCTCCATGGTGCTTTCCGACACCGTCCCTATAATGTCTGACCCACTTGGGGAGCTCTCGCTAAAAATCTCTCCAGAGCCGTCTTTCTCGGCCCTCTCTCTTTCAGAGGTCACATTAGTCTGGGGCATGGAGGGTTGGGGGGGGGGGGTTGTCCTCTCCTCCCACTTCTTCCACCACTGCACTTTCCGCGCCCTCCACTACAGCCACCACCGGCTCCACAACCACCTCCTCGGCAACTGCCGTTCCAACCACCTGGCACACGAAAGCCCGGTCCGCAGCCACACACTCCCTCCTTCCAGCCCTGGCCTTATTGACCCAGGAGGAAGGGAAGCCGAGGATGAGGTGAGACCACTCGCCACAGACGTGCAGTCCTCGTAGCGGTGGCCCACCTCCTGGCACTTCATGCAGACAACCTCCAGGTCCCTGTTCAGATCCCATCGGTATCCTTCACCTGGACCAGGGGTCCCTTCACGTTGCAGTACCTGCCCAGCCATACTGCAACGTCCTCCGGCTGTCCGGTTTCATTGTACATATGGATAATAACGATTTTAATGCTATTATCCGTCGGCTTGGTCACCTCAAACATTGCTGTGAGGGACCCCTGGGTGTTCAGGGCGTTCTGGAGTTTCCCCCAGAACTCCTCCAGGAAGCTGGCATTGGCAAAACTGACATCGAAGCCTTTCCCATAGGCGAGGGCTAAGATGCAGTTTACCTGCGCGGGATGGAAACCGACTTCTTTTTGGAGGAATTTTCTGGAGAAATCCAATCAGGATAACTCTTGTTTTTCCTCCCTTCTCCTTTAAGAGGAGGCGCAATGCATGGTGCCTCCTCATGCCAGCCTGTGCTGCTGACATGATGGAAGCCCACTCCCTTTAAACCCAACACCAGTGAAAAGGGGGGGGGTGGAACAACCGAGGGAGCTAGCAGGCTCAGCTAGGCTAGCTAAACAGGGCCTACCAGCACCACGGGGCACACAACAAACTATCTTGCACAGCACCAAGCTAATCTTATTAACAAAGGGAAGGGACACAAGGAGGGGAATTTTTTAAATATTTTTTTCCACACAAAAACCACACAAACTAAAAAAAGGCTAGGAAGCTAGCAGGCCACACCAGCAGGCCAGCCTAAGCTTACCAGCTAACAGGCCCACAAGCAAAGAGGCCTCACAACAAAAACAAACAAAGCACACAAACCAAAAAGGGGGGACAAACTAGGGGGTAAGATGAACAAACAAAATAATTGAGGTAAGAGGGAAATAAGGGGATAACAAAAGGGGACACACTGACCAACAACACCTGCCAAACTTGGGGGCCGAGAAAGCTAGCAAGCCTCACCAGCAGACCAGGCTAGGCTAACCAGCTAGCAGGCCGGCCAGCAAAAGTCCCCCAGTTGACAACGCAAAACAACAAGGAACTGAGACAAAAGGCAATTTGGGGGATAAACTAAAGGTACAAGGTGGATGGGGACAAGGGGAGCAAAGGAAATACAGTCAACCAAACAAACAAACAAAGCCTGCCACACCTAAAGGGCCAGGAGGCTAGCAGGCCAAGCTAAAGCTAGCAGGCCAACAAGCCAGAAAGCCACTCCAGCTAGCAGACAATTCAAAACAGTAGGAGAGAGGGGGGATACAAGGGGAGGAGAGATGCAAAACAGGACAAACAAAGGAAAAACAAAATTAATATAAATAAGTAAAGAAAAAGACCAGAGGGCCTTTAAACTCACCCTAGGGGGTGCACCAGCACCTGTAGTCCACCACCAGAACCACCACCTAACCCAGGACAAAGATAAACAATGGTGAAACAATACAACAACAATAATAACAATAATGATTTTCAACAAAAATAAAAAGCACAATTTTCCCGGGCGCCCTCCGGCCTGCGATCACTTCTCCGATCAAGTGCAGCACTGTCAAAGTAGCTACACTTGATCTGAGCCAAAAGGCCGAGAAGCAACAGCAGTCCTCTGCTGTGGTATTTAATTTACCGGCTGTACCAGTTCCCACTACACTGGCCGTGGATGGAGAAACTTTTGAGGATTCCCAGATGGATACAGGTTATTCAGAATTATATTACATATGCTCACTCACACCAACAGATGTGAACACAGACATGTTGTTGAGCTGATTACTTACTGTCACTTTGTGCATCTCTCTTTCAGATCTGCCATGCACTCCACCATTGCCCGACAGCCTCACACAGAAGTGCATACCCTGGGCCTGGCAAGACTGACAAAGCAGAGATGGGTGGTTGACAAGGAAAAATAAAACACAACATGCACACACACTCTCCGTTCCATTTTATATTAGGATTGGAGATATCTACGACTACATATCCATTATCAATATCTACATAATTACTCTAAATATCTATCCAATAAAAGTGTGACTGTTAATATTGTATAAGACTATTGTGTAAATGTTCTGTGTCGAAAAACAGGCCTCACTCTAAGAGAAAACACACATTAGACCCAATGTAAATACATTGTTTATTTTATGTATGTTCCATTTTATTTGGGGATTGTGTGCAATAAAGTACATTCACAGTTAAAGCAACAGTTTGGTTTATTAGATACTTCTCTGATTAAAATGAATGACCAAAAGGAAGTCGGCAGACCTGCAACTCTCTGGGAGTATGTGCAGGTTTTTGTCATCTGGAGCTGAAACAGGGCCTCAACAGCACTCACATGTGAACAGGGTTCCCAGAAGTGGCAGGCTAATGTTTATTGCCCTGCAAAAAATATATATTTTTTATGTACCAAAGCCATTCCCTGGCTACCCATCCACATCTTTTGTTCTCCACAATGAATGTATGTAGCGATTAAAATTCAGGGTGAGTCATCAGGCAACCAAGGCCAAAGAATGGAGAGAGAGATGACCTGGAAGGAGTTCCAGACCTCAGCTTTTTATGAAGCAGAAAAGCAGAGATGGGTGGCTAACAATAAAAAATAAAATATATACACTCTCTCACACACACACACACGAGTATGTAAATATGTCAATATATTGTAACTACTTGTTTTTATATGTATGCTCCGTTTTATTTTAGGATTGGAGATATTTAGGCCTAGAGATTGTGTTATCCATTTCCCACAACGAACATGTGCAGTTGCGCTTACTCACAGTTGGTGGAGAGGTCATGGTTAGGAGAGATGGTGGCTGACAAGGAAAAAGAAAATACAACATGCACACACACTCCCTTGGAGTTTGTCATCTGGAGCTGAAAAATAGAGAGATGGGAAGGGAGGAAGAGTGTAGTTTAAAGGTTCATCATCAATAACTGACAATTCTATAATGAATACATATTAGAATAATAATACATAGTGACAAATAGTTGCTGTTTTGTGATTGTTTAGCGTTTTATTTACTTAACAGTAAGTGCCCCAAGGAGGGATCGAACAGTGTTTCAAAAGCAGCAGAAAAGGTCAAATAAGTTTACAAACATTGGTTGTGGTGGGAAAATAAATATAGTCAGTTACAACTGTTATGGCTTAACAGATCACAAAAAAATATACATTTTTACCTGGCTAAAAGAGCAAAGAAACTCAAAAGGGGTGATTATATTAATTAACAACAATTGTAATACGATTGTGCCAACTGTGCTAAACGATCCTCAAGGAAAATGGATCATTTTAAATATACTATTGGACCAAAAACATATCTGGCTAATTAACCTGTATGGGCCAAATAATAATGACTTCTTCGTAAATATACAGTGCATTCGGAAAGTATTAAGACCCCTTCCCTTTTTCCACATTTTGTTACGTTGCAGCCTTATTCTAAAATATATTTAAAAACATATATTATCATCAATCCACACACAATACCTCACAATGACAAAGCGAAAACAGGTTTTTAGCTTTTTTTCCTAATGTATAAAATATTAAAAACAGAAATTCCTTATTTATATACGTTTTCAGACCCTTTGCTATGAGACTTGAAATTGAGCTTACGTGCATCCTGTTTCCATTGATCATCATTGAGATGTTTCTACAACTTGATTGGAGTTCACCTGTGGTAAATTCATTTGATTGGACATGATTTGGAAAGGCACACACCTGTCTATTTAAGGTCCCGCAGTTGACAGTGCACGTCAGAGCAAAAACCAAGCCATGAGGTCGAAGGATTTGTTTGTTGAGCTCCAAGACAGAATTGTGTCCAGGCACAGATCTGGGGAAGGGTACCAAAACATTTCTGCAGCATTGAAGGTCCCCAACAACACAGTGGCCTCCATCATTCTTAAATGGAAGATGTTTGGAACTACCAAGACTCTTCCTAGAGCTGGCCGCCCGGCCAATTTGAGCAATCGGGGGGAAAAGGGCCTTGGTCAGGGAGGTGACAAAGAACCTGATGGTCACTCTGACAGAGCTCTAGAGTTCCTCTGTGGAGATGGGAGAACCTTCCAGAAGGACATCCTTCTCTGCAGCATTCCACCAATCAGGCCTTTATGGTAGAGTGGCCAGACGGAAGCCATTCCTCAGTAAAAGGCACATGACAGCCCGCTTGGAGTTGCCAAAAGGTACCTCAAGACTCTCAGACCATGAGAAACAAGATTCTCTGGTCTGATGAAACTAAGATTGAACTCTTTGGCCTGAATGCCAAGTGTCACATCTGGAGGAAACCTGGCACCATCCCTACGGTGAAGCATGGTGGTGGCAGCATCATGCTGTGGGGAAGTTTTTCAGGGGCAAGGACTGGGAGACTAGTGAAGATCGAGGCAAAGATGAACGGAGCAAAGTACAGAGATCCTTGATGAAAACCTGCTCCAGAGCGCTCAGGACCTCAGACTGTGGCGAAGGTTCACCTTCCAACAGGACAAGGACCCTAAGCACACAGCCAAGACAATGCAGGAGGGGCTTCGGGACAAGTCCTTGAGTGGCCCAGCCAGAGCCTGGACTTGAACCCGATCGAACATCTCTGGAGAGACCTGAAAATAGCTGTGCAGCAACACTCACCATCCAACCTGACAGAGCTTTAGAGGATTTGCAGAGAATGGGATAAACTCCCCTAATACAGGTGTGCCAAGCTTGTTTAACTGCGACACAATGTACAGGAAATTGTGTATGGTTCAATATGTTCGTACAATTTGAAAAACAGAATGGATTTAAACTGATTGCCCTGATTGCTTCAAAATTAGCAGCATCTGGGTGTGTTAACTCTGGATTTGGAAACTAGAAGTGTTCATTGCTGCAACAATGAGCAGTAAATTGTGTACAGACAAAACATTGTTGATCTAATTCTTTGTATCATAACTTGTATATAACAGAACGCTATTTGTGCACATGTCCCACAAATGTCGCTCTAATTATTCATTTACAACGTGTTCAGGATAGGACCTCTATTCTGAAGCGTCCAAAAAAAATCGTAACCCGGAAGTACTTCGTTATTCCTGCTCGCTTCTCAGCGGTCCTTTTGTTGAGGGCTGGGTGCTATCCAGTTGAAGGTGAAACAAATTGAAATATAACTCGGTGAAATCTAAACCGGTATGAAAAGTCGATAATTAAAGCGTTTTGTTCAAATATTCTTCGGGGAAATCCATTAAAGTTTCCCCCCCAACTTCAACTATTGAGGCATTATCTGGCGCAAGGTTAGCGGGCTAACATTAGCTGATTAAACTAGCACACCTAGTTAACAAGCCTGCTACATTTTTTTAAATATTATTTTAAACGGAAAAATTATCACAGGAATATTATGGCAGAAGCCGATAAATTAAACATCGACTCCATCATACAGCGACTTCTGGAAGGTAAGAACAACTCTTTTTCCCCACTTTTTTTTGTGGTGAACTAGCAACTTCACAGGCTAGCTAGCATCAACGACTAAAGCTCACCGTATGCTTCCCAGTCGAAACAGGTCGCGCATATATTATGACGACATTTTGTGACGTTTTTGTTATTTTTGGTGTAAGCGATTTTTTTATTTTTCGTCTGATCGAGCAAATTATTTATATTGTAACGACCCTTGGTTTATAAGCGCGGATATCGACTGCCGCTTGAGCATGCTTTTGGGGCACAGTCGATAGCGCGCTGGACTTTGGGCAAGAAGGTTGAGGGTTCGAGGCCTGCTCCCTGCCTGTTTCGTTACAATGCAATAGAAGCCTGACCGGGGCGCTGTTTTGAGGTTACCACGCCCCACCATTGTAAAAAATATTTGGGAAGATATAGTAATGCTTTTGTTCATGTCTACCTTTTATTTATTATATTCCAGACACCTTAATGCATACTTACAAATGTTATTTATGTGAGAAACATTTTTTTTTTTTTTCAACATTTTCCTCAAGTATAATTTTTATGTTCTTGAAATGTTCAAAAACACGTTAACACATGTACTTTTGTCCTTTGACAAAACATTGAATTAATATATTGTGTACTTATTCTGCTTCTTCTCAGTAGTGCCAATATGGCCGACCGGATGCTTCTTGGCCTCTCTCATTGGCCTATAAATGGCATATGCACTCCAGGGTTTATATACATTATGTTAGCTTCACATAGTCGGGTTGTGCAAAGAGCAAACAGACCCTAGTATGCAGACACCTTTTATCTGGCTAGCTGGATAGGTAGTTGGCTAACCCTTGAACATGACTCTCAGTTACGTTACATTACGTATAATTCATTGGACGAAGGTGTCTTCTTTACAGGGGGGTTTTGTTATGAGTCCCAACGCTCATTCTGAACATTAAGACGCATCTCTTGCGGTATGGTTTTGGAAGCATAAGGACCTTCTATTTCATATTAGAGGTCGACCGATTATGATTTTTCAACGCCGATACCGATTATTGGAGGACCAAAAAAAGCTGATACCGATTTAATCGGCTTGTTTATTTATTTGTAATAGTGACAATTACAACAATGCTGAATGAACACTTATTTTAACTTAATATAATACATCAATAAAAATCAATTTAGCCTCAAATAAATAATGAAACATGTTACATTTGGTTTAAATAATGCAAAAACAAAGTGTTGGAGAAGAAAGTTAAAGTGCAATATGTGCCAAAAAAAAAGCTAACATTTATGTTCCTTGCTCAGAACATGAGAACATATGAAATCTGGTGGTTCCTTTTCACATGAGACTTCAATATTCCAAGGTTAGAGGTTTTAGGTTGTAGTTAATATAGTATTTATAGGACTATTTCTCTCTATACCATTTGTATTTCATTAACCTTTGACTATTGGATGTTCTTATGGGCACTTTAGTATTGCCAGTGTAACAGTATAGCTTCCGTCCCTCTCCTCGCTCCTACCTGGGCTCGAACCAGGAACACATCAACAACAGCCACCCTCGAAGCAGCGTTACCCATGCAGAGCAAGTGGAACAACTACTCCAAGTCTCGAAGCGAGTGACGTTTGAAACGCTATTAGCATGCACCCCGCTACATATCTAGCCATTTCACATCGGTTACACCAGCCTAATCACGGGAGTTGATAGGCTTGAAGTCATAAACAGCGCAATGCTTGAAGCACAACGAAGAGCTGCTAGCAAAACGCACTAAAGTGCTGTTTGAATGAATGCATATGAGCCTGCTGCTGTCTACCATCGCTCAGACTGCTCAATCAAATATCAAATCATAGACTTAATTATAACATAATAACACACAGAAATACGAGCCTTTTGGCCATTAATATGGTCGAATCCGGAAACTATCATTTCGAAAACAAAACGTTTATTATTATCGCATATACCCCGAATGCAAGAGAAGTGACACAATTTCACCTGGTTAATATTGCCAGCTAACTTGGATTTCTTTTAGCTAAATATGCAGGTTTAAAAATATATACTTCTGTGTATTGATTTTAAGAAAGGCATTGATGTTTATGGTTAGGTACACGTTGGAGCAACGACAGTCCTTTTTCCGTGAATGCGCACCGCATCAATTATATGCAATGCAGGACATGCTAGATAACTACACATGGTTGATGATATTACTAGTTTAACTAGTGAATATGATTGATTGTTTTTTATAAGATAAGTTTAACGCTAGCTAGCAACTTACCGTTGCTTCTTACTGCATTCACGTAACAGGTAGGCTCCTCGTGTAGTGCAATGAGTGGCACGTGGTTAGAGGGTTGGACTAGTTAACTGTAAGGTTGCAAGATTGAGTCTCCGAGCTGACAAGGTAAATATCTGTCATTCTGCCACTGAACAAGGCAGTTAACCCACCCTTCCTAGGCTATCATTGAAAATAAGAACGTGTTCTTAACTGACTTGCCTAGTTAAATAAAGGTGTAAAATAAAACATTTAAATAAAAAACATTGGCCAAATCGGTGTCCAAAAATACCGATTTCCGATTGTTATGAACTTGAAATTGGCCCTAATTAACCGGCCATTCCGATTATAATATATATGCCATTTAGCAGACGCTTTTATCCAAAGCGACTTACAGTCATGTGTGCATACATTCTACGTATGGGTGGTCCCGGGAATCGAACCCACTACCCTGGCGTTACAAGCACCATGCTCTACCAACTGAGCTACAGAAGGACCAGTCAACCTCAGTCAACCTCTATTTCATATCAGCAATAATTATCATAAAACAAAAGGTTAAATTGATATACGCCTTTTTCTAGGTTAGGGTTATTGTTCCTACACAGCCATATCTTCATGTTAAGCGCTTGTTTATGGAAAACAGACTGAAGACAGACACGACCACCTTTGCTAAATAGCTATCTAGCTTGCTCCGAATACCTTTGTGTAAGCTTAACTTGGGATGTTTAGTCCAGTCGGATGGAGGCACCTATAGCTGTATGGATCTGGGAAGAACTGCTACAGTAAGTGTATTTTATTTGAAGGATTCCTTCTCACTGATGAAAGATAAGGGCCATATGTTTCGAAAGCCGGATAGCAAATGAAGTAAATATTATTACATTTTTTTCCAAACAATATAAAACGGACAACCTACAGTTCTCACCCCTATCCCCAGTACCTGCACTACTCTCCACCACAAATTGCACTATTTTGGTCTTCTCCGTCGCCCATGCTCTTTCAATAATTAGATAATGAATCATATTTTTTTATTTGACCTTTTATTTAACTGGGCAAGTCAGTTAAGAACAAATTCTTATTTTCAATGACGTCCTAGGAACAGTGGGTTAACTGCCTGTTCAGGGGCAGAACGACAGATTTGTACCTTGTCAGCTCGGGGGTTTGAACTTGCGACCTTCCGGTTACTAGTCCAACGCCTATGATTTTTCCATTGTCTTAACAATGGAGGATTGATTGATTTCCAGTTTAAGTATAATTTATTTCAATATAACTGACGAGAAGAGTATCGACCAACACATCAGGTACCTTACTGCACCCTCATGACACGTCTTGAAATATGCAGACAGACAGATTAAAAGTGCATTTACATTGTAATACTTCTGATAGCGAACTTTCTAACTCCACCCATACCTTTTGGACTTCATAGCATTCCCAGAAGGCATGGATTATTGAGTCATTGTTAGTTTTACACTTAAGACATGGCTCTGTGCTATAATTTGTGAATTTTGTGTCTTGTATAATAAATTCTATACATTTGAACTGGATTAAGCCTACATTTTTGTTAACTGTAATTGTATTAGTTATGTTCCAAAATTCCCCCATCTTGTGCCAATATCAGTTATTTTTAAGTATTGGGTTCACTAGTTTCTTTTTTTTCCTAAGAAGTTGTGGATAGGCTCTCTGCACGTTTTTGTATATCTTACCTATCATATGAATATCCTTTTCCGACTCATAGGATTCCCTCAAGATTTTGTCGAGTTGCTTTGATATTCGCGGCTGCTGAAAAGTCAGTTGAAAACAGCTACACAGTTATCTCGCTCCACACGAGGCACAGTGTTGTGTGTGAACAAGTATTCACTTTGTCCTTGTCTCCTGTCCAGTGAAGGGCTCCCGACCTGGCAAAAATGTGCAGCTGACGGAGAACGAGATTCGTGGCCTCTGCCTCAAGTCCCGGGAGATCTTCCTCAGCCAGCCAATACTGCTCGAACTCGAGGCGCCACTCAAGATTTGTGGTGAGGCCAAGTTGTCATTTATGGAGTTGGGAAACGGGTGCCTCAAATGTTGTTCATCAAAGTAGTAGAACTTTGTTAGTTCCAAGAAGGGAAATTGACTAATCATCATCACCATTAACATCAGCTATACAAAGTGTAAAGACAGGAGATGGCTAAGGAACAGAAGACATGCTCCTTAGCAATAAGGGAAGAAAGTGTAGAAAAGTGAAGTGCTGCCAGCACCATATGTAGACTATGGCAATTAGGAAAACTATTCTCTGTTTACCAACACTAGACAAAGGAATCATTACAATGAACACAAAAAAAAATAATACTAGACCTACTAGCTAATTTAACTGAAGTATTTTGTTGTGGGTGACGGTGCCCAACAGCCTATTTTAGTCCCCTCTCTGTTTTGAACACAAAAGTCAATACAGTAACAACTTGAACATTTTCCTGTTACTATCTTGTGACCTTACACACCATGGTCAACTCTGCCCACTCACAGGTGACGTCCACGGTCAGTACTACGACCTGCTGAGACTATTTGAGTACGGAGGCTTCCCCCCGGAGAGCAACTACCTGTTCTTGGGGGACTATGTGGACCGAGGAAAGCAGTCATTGGAGACAATCTGCCTGCTGCTGGCCTACAAGGTCAAATACCCAGAGAACTTCTTTCTGCTGAGGGGCAACCACGAGTGTGCCTCCATCAACAGAATATACGGCTTCTACGATGAGTGTGAGTTGTTGGGGCTTGGACAGATGCATAACACAGACAGACATGAAAAAAACCCACGATAGAGCACCTGCATCCACATGAGGCTTCATAAATGAGCATAACAGTCATGGGCACACACACACAGTAAATGCATATAAAAAAAATAATGTGAGTACACACGGATAATTGTAAGCACTACAGCATGAGCGGTATTCTGACTTCTCCATCAGGCTTGGGTGGTATACCGTATTTGGAAATAGCCACGGCGTGTTTTTATTTTATTTTTTGTACGTTGAAGCTATTTATTTGACGTTTTTCCATAAATGTTTATATTTGTAGCTACTTAAGGAAATACCTGCACTCAACTTTGCAATGCGTTAGGGGATAAAGCAGATCGCTTTCGTCATTTCACCAGTACCATTAACTTATATTATGAACAGTTGAGCCAGTCACATGTTTGTAAATACAGTGGTTCTTTCTTTAAAAGTTGCAAGTTTATGCTTTGACCATTTGTGGTAGATGGTGGCGTTCTGTCATTGCACCACACTATCACAAGGGGAGTTAGAATGCGGAACTATCGGTAGTCTAAACTGTGGTAATTAATGGAGGCGTTTTCAGTCTGAGTCTCTCCTGCCGCTAGAGTCCTGTATCAGGTGGTCCTGGAGTTAAGAGAGAACTTGGGTAAATACAATGGGGGAATTTCACTTGACATGTGGACTGGTGATTTTCCAGGAAATAGCCACGGTGTTCTTTTGGTTTCTCTCCCTCTTGAAAACAGAAATAAATCATTCTAAATAACAAACTGGGTTTATTTACAAATTAGTAAGAATGTCTCACCCCATGTTCAAGAAATTCCGTAAAGTTCATAGAAACATGTGAAACGGTGTTTATATTCCTTCCTCAGGTTGTTTTTTTAGTCTAAATGATCTATAATATTTTGACTGGACAATAATATTTTGACTGGTCAATATAAAAGGTAAACAAGAAATGCACATGCGCCTGAAAAAGCTCTGCGACACGTTAGGATCCACTCGTTCAGACTGGTCTTACTCACTAATTTCTAAGAATACAAGCCTGAAACAATTTCTAAAGACTGTTGACATCTAGTGGAAGGCATAGGGACTGCAAATGGAGTCCTAAGTCAATGGATACTGTAATGGCATTGAATAGAAAACTACAAAACCACAAAAAAAAACTACTTAATGAATGGATTTTTCTCAGGGTTTCGCCTGCTAAATCAGTTCTGTTATACTCAGACACTATTTTAACAGTTTTGGAAACTTTAGTGTTTTCTATCCAAATTAAATCTATGCATATCATATCTTCTGGGCCCGAGTAGCAGGCCATTTAATTTGGGCATGCTTTTCATCCAAAATTCCAAATGCTGCCATCTACCCTAGAGGTTAAAGAAAATTGTCTCTTGTGCATGTCATTTAACTTTCATAATGCATCCTTATTTCCAAAGCTATTAATTTTATTAACCCTGCATTATAATTATATAAAAGCCCCTTGTGGCAAATCTGGCCTGTGAGAATATCTAACGAAAAGTTCCCCTTTGTATATTAATTTAGAATCCTCTAAATGCAACTTTTGGCGGAGAGTCGCATCATTGGCAGAGCGTCAAGATGGAGGCACAATCCATGCCAGGCAAACATGCAGATGTTTATTAACTACATTTTAGTTGCAACAAGTTCGATCGGGTTTAAATCAGGAGATCTACAATGTGAGATGAGAAAAATATTTTTAGATACAGTGGGGCAAAAAAGTATTTAGTCAGCCACCAATTGTGCAAGTTCTCCCACTTAAAAAGATGAGAGGCCTGTAATTTTCATCATAGGTACATTTTTTTACTTTTTATAATATGTTTATTATTTTACAATAAAAAATCAAATAAAAAAGACAGCAATACTAACAATGACATTCATTGTACTGTTGAATGGGATGGCCAATTTAGAGGACAAAGCAAAACTTAACTCACACATACACAAAACAAATTCTATTAGGTGGTACATGTATAAGAATACAGCATATAGTCATTACAAGCAATGTAGTTAAGCCAAAAATAAATATTGAGTGGAGTACAGCACAGAGTAGCAGCAGATCGTCAACCCAGTTATGAAGCGGGACTAGACCATTTATCCAGTATCGGCTGCCATATTTTGTAAAACATTGGACTTCTATTGGAGGTATTGTATCGAATCTGTTCCATATGTATTACATTCCCTAAATCCCATAACCACATTTCAAAGGTAGGTACAGTCTCCAGTTTCCAAAATTGCAATATGAGCCTTTTGGCTAATAGAGTACAAAGAGAGACAGCTTTCCCTTCGTGGTTATTCCCCATCAACTGTACCTAACAGAGCGGTCAATGGGTCTGGGGCTAGAACTCTATCAAAGGCTCCAGATAAGTAATCAAAAATGAGAGCCCAGTAAACATGTAACTTAGGACATGTCCAGAATAAGTGGGTCAACATCATAGGTACATTTCACCTATGACAGACAACGAGGAAAGAAAAATCAGAAAATCACATTGTAGGATTTTTAATGAATTTATTTGCAAATTATGGTGGAAAATAAGTATTTGGTCAATAACAAAAGTTTATCTCAATACTTTGTCATTGCCAACAAAGGGTATATAACAGAGGTCAAGCATTTTCTGTAAGTCTTCACAAGGTTTTCACACACTGTTGCAGATATTTTGGCCCATTCCTCCATGCAGATCTCCTCTAGAGCAGTGATGTTTTGGGGCTGTTGCTGGGGAACACAGACTTTCAACTCACTCTGAAGATGTTCTATGGGGTTGAGATCTGGAGACTGGCTAACAAATTACTATGAGAATGAATGGAAGAGGCAGGTGGAAGAGGGAAAAAGTAAGCAACTTCTGTCGGCCATGGAGGCCTTTTGAAAACATGTTTTCACAAGGGCTATTAGCAGGACAATAGATAGACACAATGTGGTCCCAAAAAAACCTCTCTGACAAGGTCCAGCATATCTATTAATGATGTCATTGAATGTCTCGCCAGCTTTGATCCATGCCTTGGCCGGCACTACGCAAAGTTCTTTGTCAAATGAATCATTGGGTCAACTACAGAACAGTACAAAACAAGAGAACAAACACATGGTGAAATAAATAAAAATGTCTTCCAAAAGAGCCTTTCCATATGTCCACTCAAGTTTCTTCAACGGTCTTCTGACTGTGATTAGAGTGATGCCTTTGCCAATCGCTCATCATCTTCAACCATCAGTGAGTCCATTCCCAGCTAGCACACTGGATCTGGGCCAATTCCGTCTGAGAGTCAGGGCACTCGGCTGAGAGTCAGAAGTCATGTGTTACGTAGTATTACTTACGGCTAGGATGCGGAGATTGAGCTCAGGCTGATTCCGGTGTGAGTTATCTGGCCCAAATGTGTTAGTTGGTGCTTGGGCCAATTGTGGCTACTCTCTGGCATATGATTACATGGGCTGCTTTATATAATTAGCATTTCAAAATGTATTTTTCTGCGATCATAAAATAATCATTTAAATTAAATTGTTTAATAGTCCTGTTTAAGTAGTATTTTGATACTTTGTCCAAGGCAATTGCTCAACACAACATTTTGTGGATGGGGCCTCCTGTGTGGCGCAGCAGTCTAAGACACTGCATCGCAGTGCAATCTGTGTTGCTACAGATGCTGGTTCGATACCCGTGCTGGCTGTGACCGGGAGACCCATGAGACGACGCACAATTGGCCCAGTGTTGTCCGGGTTAGGGGAGGGTTTGGCCGGCTGGGATGTCCATATCCCATCGCGCTGTAGCGACTCCTGTGGCACGCCAGACACGTGCACTCTGATACGGTCACCACGTGCACTCTGACACATTGGTGTGGCTGGCTTCTGGGTTAAGCGTGCATTGTGTCAAGAAGCAGTGCTGCTTGGCGGGGTTGTGTTTCGTGGGCGCACGGCTCGCAACCTTCGCCTCTCCTGAATGACAGAAATATTGGAATAAAGTAGGCTAGTGAAGGCAACACATTGTTGCTTACTGGAACACCCAAAGTCATCCAATTGTTGTAATAGGATTTGAAGCAATAGATTAGCATGTGGTCAACTATTTCAGCTGCGTTTCGCGCTGCTCTGAGACAAGCAAGACTACTTAATAAACATATACATTTTTAAACGGTATTTTATCAAATTCAATGATTTGTCCTATTGTAAAGTGTAGCCTAAAGGCCAAAATGGGCGAACTTGCAATGTATTCGATGCTGAATTACTCTAAAACCACACTTGTGGAAAAACAAAATGCCTCCAGCTGTCCATCCCTACTGTAAATAAAAACAGAATATCTATCTAAGGGGCTTTTATATAATTATAATGCAGGGTTAATAATAATAATGATGATGATGATGATAATCATTGTTGGATAACAGATCACAATATTAAAAACTTTCACGTGCATTCATGAATTACATCTCTTTAGCCGACATGTTGCAGTTCATCTGATGAAGGTGCACATGGGCCTATTTATATAATGAATATGAAATCGGAGGGAAGGAATTATAAAATAATAAAGCATTAGACCTCTCACTAATGGTGTCAGTCATACAAAAGTTATACTTAAATCCGAACTGGTTGGAGATTATGAAAGTACATGGCCATAAAGGCCAGATCATTTTTCAAGCTGTTCAAACATTCATAAATAACCAGCAGGGTTAAATAATATAAACAGTGGTTATAGAGGGTGCAACCGGTCAGGCTTTTCATAGCCGAGCATTCAGAGGTTGAGAGAGGTCGACTGACTGACTGCATATGGACAGGGGTCGCGTTTTATATTGAAAGTCAAGTGTTTTTTACACACGTAAATGAGCTTACAATGAAAAATCAAGGTATTTTTTTGCACATGCTGTATATGGATTTTTTTCTACTGTATTATTGATTGTATGTTTGTTTATTCCATGTGTTACTCTGTTGTATGTGTCGAACTGCTTTGCTTTCTTGGCCAGGTCGCAGTTGCAAATGAGAACTTGTTCTCAACTAGCCTACCTGGTTAAATAAAGGTGTGGGGGGGGGGGACATTCTGTTTATTATAGAAAGAATGTAGCCAGCTACCTTTCCTAGTTTTTTGCTTAAAGATAATCTTGCATTTTACTGGAGAAAAGTAGACTGGCTACACCAAAAAAAAGTAGCTACACATCAGTCAGAGCGCTGTTTACTGATAGAACGCTCGTTCGTGAATACTCATCCGAGTAGAGAAGGGCAACTGAAGGACAGAATTGATGCAGAGCAGAAATTACAATAAGAAGCATTTTAGATCTGCGTTTACAAAAAGCCGCAAAATATTTATTATTTGATATTTTTTCCTATGTGGAAAACAAAGAATTCTGTGTTATCGCTACACCTAAGTTTAACTTGCTAGTTATCTAAGTGGCTGAATTAATAAGATGACAAAGCATCATAATGTATTAGCTTTTGGCCATGTTTGAGAAGTCAACTCATCCAAAGGGCTTTATCTGTGCAGCTGCCACTGCTCTCTTGATTTTCCTTGTGTTTTTTCTCAGCCCGTGGCCTTCTCCCCCATCTTCTCCAAGTAGAGCAGTCAGGCCCATTGCCCTAGCGACTCCACACAGACACAGTGTGTACACATGCTGCTCCAGAGCCAGTACTGTACTGTTCTTCCTCCAGACAAGCATGCGTCAAAAATGTGTTCATTTGCACAATGTCTCTCGTTCACATTCGCTTGTAAAGTTCCAAACTCACCAAAAATGACATTAGGTAGCACCTACCTAATGTATGTATAACTTTGTGAGCTGGATGGCCTGTCTTTGCACTTCGTGGGCTTTTCTTTGTTTGTACTAAGCTGATAATAACGTAAATCCCGGGATGAGAGAAGACCAGTATGACAATATGAAAATCTGGATGCTGCCCAACCCTATTCTCCATACACTTGAATTTTCATGGTTAGGCATCGGATGTTGCCACACGGATCTCAAGTCGTCCCATATCTTCAGTATATGGAATAAATGTATTAACATTCTGAACTCTTATGCACCCAATGCCATAATGACTTTAATTCAACATGACTGCTCAAATAAAAGATTATTAAATAAAAGTTGCGCAAACGAGCTGAACTCTTGAGTTTTTGTGAGGAACTTTGACATTTTTTTAAAAGTTCGACCAACAATTGATTGGTTGCTTACAGAGCATATATTATGCGAAGCGCAAAATAAGAATGCAATAAATTGTGAGTGATTTTCGGGACTAAGCAAAGACCAGGTTAATTAGCTTTGAAGATCAGGGTTCAGTTTTGACGGGTGGAACACATTACAAAACGTTCAGATAGAATTGCATTTTGTATAACAGAAATTATTTTATGTCATGAAGAATTGGGCATCGTCATCTCTATTCATTACGTTGCAATTCCCAACATTCTGAACTGTTCATTTTACTGAATACGCCCTAGATTAATTTAGATATTGCCCCTTGTAGGTAAGAGGCGGTACAATATCAAGCTGTGGAAGACCTTCACCGACTGCTTCAACTGCCTGCCTGTGGCGGCCATCGTCGACGAGAAGATATTTTGTTGTCATGGAGGTATGAAGTTGTAGTATTTATCAAATGGCTCCTCTGCACACATTTCCGGTTGATTTTGAAATACCCTTGAACTCCCATTGCAACTGTAGAATATCAACTGCGTAGAAAGAGTGAAAGGAAAAACTCAGCTGAGAGAGAGAAAAATTACATATTTTGGATAGGGCCAGGCTTGGGATGTTGGCTGTAGTTTTTGTCATTCAGACCATGACCGATGAGCTTTAGGCAGACTGAGAAATGGACATCACGTAGATTAGTTCCATTATCATAAAGGGTATTCTTTTTAATGATCTTTTAGGTGGTTGTAATTGAAAAGCCATATTAAAAATATATATTATACAAGCTTTACACCCAAGCTATCTCTCGTGCGACAGTCTATACCTCAATAAAAAATTTTTTTAAATCCTCCCATCCCCCAGGCCTGTCCCCTGATCTCCAGTCTATGGAGCAGGTGCGGCGGGTGATGCGGCCCACGGACGTGCCTGACCAGGGCCTGCTATGCGACCTGCTGTGGGCAGACCCGGACAAGGATGTGCTGGGCTGGGGAGAGAATGACCGTGGCGTCTCCTTCACCTTTGGCGCCGACGTGGTCACCAAGTTCCTCCACAAGCACGACATGGACCTCATCTGCAGGGCCCACCAGGTCAGTGACTACCGAGGGGGTTTAGGGAGCAGAAAGATCCCGGGCAGGTATACTGTTTTTATTGAACCTTTATTTATACAAGTCAATTAAGAACAGCTTCTTATTTGATGACTTGTTAGAATGCCAGCAGCATGCCAGCAGCATACCACCCTGCATCCCACTGCTGGCTTGTTTCTGAAGCTAAGCAGGGTTGGTCCTGGATGGGAGACCAGATGATGGAGTGATGGAGGCACCCTTTCCTCTGGTCTAAAACAATGTATCCCAATGCCCCAGGACAGTGATTGGGGACATTGCCCTGTGTAGGGTGTCGTCTTTCGGAAGGGACGTTAAACAGGTGTCCTGACTCTCTGGGGTCACTAAAGATCCCATGGCACTTGTCGTAAGAGTAGGGGTGTTAACCCCGGTGTCCTGGCAAAATTTCAAATCTGTCCCTCATACCATCACGGTCACCTAATCATCCCTAGTTTACAATTGGCTCATTCATCTCCTTTCCTCTGTAACTATTTCCCAGGTCGCTGCTGTAAATGAGAATGTGTTCCCAGTCAACTTACCTGGTAAAATAAGAGTTAAAAAAGACTTGCGTCCTTAAAAAATGCGTCCTTAAATTAAGATTACCGTAAATCATTTTAGAAGCTTGCCGTATTCATTACTTACTAACAGCTGCAATTCCCAATAAAACATCACGTTTTAATTTGTATTTTCATTGCTAAGTCTAACACTATCATGAATCCTAGTCAAAGTTTTGTGGTTCAGAGTGAAGTATTTATTTTGTTTCATAGCGCTAGTTTCTCACCCTGGCTTTAGCCGCTGGGGGAGCAGGCCTGCCCAGGCATGTCCAGGGGGCTAGCCCACCAACACATGCCTTGAAAGGGAGGCAACAAATTCCCATGATTCTATGCTAGATTAGGACCGAACAATTAGTGTGACAGCTAAAATAGCTTAGAAAAAATAGGATTTCAGCTAATAGGGAGAAATATCTAACAAAATAACTACATTATACATTCACTGATCATATCATAAACTCTTTACTTATAATTAGTGTTGCACGGTATACCAGTACCACGGTAATATTACAGTATCAAAACGTCATGATGCTTATGATACTAACATTTTAGAATACCTTAGTGCTGTTTCTAAAACAATACTACCAAATTTGTCGCTCCCTCTGATCTAAAGAACCAGCTGGCACCTGTTGTAAAATGTTTATAAAGTCAATTTTATTAATAATTTCAGTTTAAGGAGTTTCTAGCTCAAACAGTAAAAAAAAATATTATACATATTACCAAAGTTACCTTTTTTCTTCCAGCGCGATTTCGCACGCATTTGATATCATTTCGCAAACCATGTCACTGGCCGTTTGAAACTAATCCCGTTGTTGCTAATTATAGGTTTGTTCACAAATGTTGTTCAGCCATGTTACCTAGACTGCTAACAACCTAACATTTGATTGGCACAGGAAGAAAGGGAAAGGGTCTGCTACTCATGAGATTCAAAGCTAGGATTCATATAGGCCTAATGTAAGCCTAAACTACAGTTGAAGTCAGAAGTTTACATACACCTTAGCCAAATACATTTTAAACTCAATTTTTCACCACTCCTGACATTTAATCCTAGTAAAAATTGCCTGTCTTAGGTAGGTTAGGATCATCACTTTATTTTAAGAATGTGAAATGTCAGAATAATAGTAGAGAGAATTATTGATTTATTTCATCACATTCCCAGTGGGTCAGAAGTTTACATGCACTCAATTAGTATTTGGTAGCATTGCCTTTAAATTGTTTAACTTGGGTGAAACGTTTCGGGTAGCCTTCCACAAGCTTCCCACAATAAGTTGGGTGAATTTTGGCACATTCCTCTCGACAGCTGGTGAAACCGAGTCAGGTTTTAGGCCTCCTTGCACGCACACACTCTTTTTCAGTTCTGCCCACACATTTTCTATTGGATTGAGGTCAGGGCTTTGTGATGGCCACTCCAATACCTTGACTTTGTTGTCCTTAAGCCATTTTGCCACAACTTTGGAAGTATGCTTGGGGTCATTGTCCATTTGGAAGACCCATTTGTGACCAAGCTTCAACGTCCTGACTGATGTCTTGAGATGTTGCTTCAATATATCCACATTTTCCTTCCTCATGATGTCATCTATTTTGTGAATAGCCTCAGTCCCTCCTGCAGCAAAGCACCCCCACAGCATGATGCTGCCACCCCGTGCTTCACGGTTGGGATGGTGTTCTTTGGCTTGCAAGCCTCCCCCTTTTCCTCCAAACATAACGATGGTCATAATGGCCAAACAATTTTTGTTTGATCAGACCAGAGGACATTTCTCCAAAAAGTACCATCTTTGTCCCCATGTGCAGTTGCAAACCGTAGTCTGGCTTTTTTTATGGTGGTTTTGGAGCAGTGGCTTTCTCCTTGCTGAGCAGCCTTTCAGGTTATGCCGATATAGGACTCGTTTCTACTGTGGATATAGATACTTTTGTACCTGTTTCCTCCAGCATCTTCACAATTTCCTTTGCTGTTGTTCTGGGATTGATTTGCACTTTTCGCACTGAAGTATGTTCCTCTCTAGGAGACAGAAGTAGTATCCTTCCAGAGCGGTACGATGGCTGTGTGGTCCTATGGTGTTTATACTATTGTTTGTACAGATGAAAGTGGTACCTTCAGGCGTTTGGAAATTGAACCAGACTTGTGAAGGTCAAGGAAAAATGACTTGTGTCATGCACAAAGTAGATGTCCTTAACCGACTTGCCAAAACTATAGTTTGTTAACAAGAAATTTGTGGAGTGGTTGAAAAACAAGTTTTAATGACTCCAACCTAAGTGTATGTAAACTTCCGACTTCAACTGTGTATACAAAATCTATTTCTGCTTCTCCTTTAGATTCTGTTTGGTGCCTAACGTTTTTAAAGTTGGGTGCAGTGTGTGTATATGTTTGTGGGAGAGAGTGATGTCTGTTTGAGGCATAAAGATCATTATGCATGTACAGTATATTCCTTCCTCACATTCTTCCAGCCAAATCACAGGTAGACTTTGCGAATATGAACAAATCAAACATTCTACGCACTAATAAAGTGAACAGTGTGAAGTCAATATGTGTTGTATTGAGTAGAAGTGGGAATATCAGTGACAGTTTTTTTGCGCAGCACATCTGCATAACGGTTAGAAAACAGGCACAAACATTCAGAGCGAACATGGCGCTAGTCCACTCTGAATTCCCCGATTACCCCCCCGTGGTATTGTGATACTTGGCCTGTTTTGTGACGCCACATATATTGGAAATGTGGGTGGGTACATTTGAGGATGAAAATCCTACTTGCTCCACCTTTAATCTTTTGTCTCTAGTGATAAGTATTTGGTTGTATGTTTTAGAGGTCGACCGATTTATGATTTTTCAACGCCGATGCCGATTATTGGAGGACCTAAAAAGCCGATACCGATTAATCGGACATTTTTTTTTAAATGTGTATATATTTTCAAAAATGTTATTTGTGTACATGGTTTTTTGGTGTGTGTATATGTATTTTATTTATTTGTATTTTTAAAAATGACAATTACAACACTACTGAATGAACAATGACCACTTTTTTATTTAAATATAATACATAAAATCTATTTAGTCTCAAATAATGAAACATGCTCAATTTGGTTTAAATAATGCAAAAACAGTGTTGGAGGAGAAAGTAAAAGTGCAATATGTGCCATGTAAAAAAGCTAATGATGTGCTGCTCAGAACATGAGAAAGCTGGTGGTTCAATATTCCCAGTAAAGAAATGTTAGGTTGCAGTTATTATAGGAATTATGACGCGTCGACTATTTTTCTCTATACCATTTGTATTTTATTTTTCATTTGACTATTTATGTTCTAATAGGCACTTCAGTATTGCCAGCCAAATCTCAGGAGTTGATAGGCTTGAAGTCAATAACAGCGCTATGATAAAGCATTGCTAAGAGCTGCTGGCAAACGCAGTAAAGTTTGAATTAATGCTTACGAGCCTGCTGCTGCCTACCACCGCTCAGATTGCTCTATCAAATATCAAATCATAGACTTAATTAGAATATAATAAACACGTAAATTACTAGCCTTTGGTCATTGTGGTCAAATCCGGAAACTATAATTTCGAGAGAAAAAAATGTTTATTCTTTCAGTGAAATAAGGAACTGTTTTTTTGCTGTTACATTGTACAACCTTCAATGTTTTGTCAGAGTAATGTAACATTCTGGCATATACACTGACTCTGCTTGCAATGAATACAAGAGAAGTGACAGAATTTCCCTAGTTAATATTGCCTGCTAACATGAATTTCTTAACTAAATATGCAGGTTTAAAATATATGTACTTCTGTGTATTGATTTTAAGAAAGTCAAGATGTTTATGGTTAGGTACATTTGTGCAACGATTGTGCTTTTTTTCGCGACTGTGCCTTTGTTAAATCATCACCCGTTTGGCGAAGTAGGCTGTGATTCAATGATAATTTATCAGGCAGGCACCTCATTGATTATATGCAACGGTTGACGATATTACTAGGTTAAGTAGTGATTATGTGAAGATTGATTGATTTTTATAAGATCAGTTTAATGCTAGCTAGCAACTTACCTTGGATCCTTGCTGCGCTTGCGTAACAGGTGGTCAGCAGTTTCCTCGTGGAATGCAGTGTAATCGGCCATAAGCTGCGTCCAAAAATGCCGATTACCGTTTGTTGTGAAAACTTGAAATTGGCCCTAATTAATCGGTTGACCTCTAGTATGTTTGGTTAAAGGTGTGGATCTTATCTTACACCTTTAACACAACAGTAGGTTTACTACCCGGCCCGGCCTTTACTACCCGGTCCGGCCTTAAACCAGTTTAGTGGTTTTGTTTGTGATATGAATAAATTACTTCCCACTAGTACAGGCTCTGTGGTTTGAAAGTGAATAAGCCTAGAATGCCTTGCACACTTGTCCACAGTGTTACATAGCTAAGGAAGGACAAAGCTACCCTGGTTCCTTAAAATCACAACAATCCCTGTTAACCCATTCCAAACCGGGGTTGCTTTTGCAGTGGAAAACAGAAACTAGCATTTATTGGTCAATTTCAGATTGTACCTCTTCATTTCACTCCATTTCATACCGTTTTGTGCCTACTGAACACAGCCCTACTTCGTTCCTCAGGTGGTTGAGGATGGCTACGAGTTCTTTGCGAAGAGGCAGCTAGTGACACTGTTCTCGGCCCCCAACTACTGCGGCGAGTTTGACAACGCCGGAGCCATGATGAGCGTGGACGAGACCCTCATGTGCTCCTTCCAGGTAAAGGGATATCACTAACTTTATAATCTTTAAGTTTTAGTATTGTGTTGAGGACGTTGTCTGCGTGTCCTTTGTTTTGTCTGTAATGGTACTTGTCTGTATTAGCTGGTGTAAACAGATTTCCCCTTTTTGGGATCAATTTAGTACTATTTTAAAACTGCACTAATGTTTTTATAGTGTTATATAGTTAGCATGTATTATAGGGTTTTCTTGATTTTTGAATGCAAGTCTCTTATTTGTTTGGTCTCAAACCTTCCCAGATCCTGAAGCCTGCAGACAAGAAGCTGTTCTATGGGGGTGGAGGGGGCATGGGCTCCGGACGTCCTGTCACCCCCCCCAGGAAAGCCAAGAAGTGAAATGACTCGCCCCTCCCTCAGCCTCCACCTGCACTCCCACCATGTTTGCCCTCTCTACCTCTCTTTCCTCTCTTTCACCAAACAGCCAGAAATCAAACCAGTACCCAGGGCTTTTTCCTTTTTTTATCGTAAGAAAAACATGTAATGCTATGAATTGTCTATGAGTGGGTGTTTGAGAGAACGAGACATGGAATGCGTGTGTTTCCGTCTGCAAGCGAGCATTAAAAAGTGTGTGCGTGTGTGTGTGCATTATGTGCGAAAATTTGAGAGATTTGTACTATCCCCTTCTCTTACCACTTTGCCCCATTGAAAGGATGGAACCACGGTGTCGTTCTGTACAGTAATTGTGACTGAAAAAAGCTGGGTTCGGTAGACAGCTGACCTGATGAATTTAGCAGCAAACTCGTGCAAACAGATGGTGTGTTTGTGCAAAGGGGGATTAGTTTGTTTTTCCCCTGTACTGTAAAATTTCAAACAGATGTGTATGTTCCGTGTGACTACTCCCGCTTCAAGAAAGACATTTGAATATCCTCGAGCAGGAGAGGTTAAATGTGTCAATTGTCTCAAAGGAAAGCAAGCATGCCCTCCACTCGCACACACATACAATGACCCTTTTCACAGATTCATACGAGCCAGAGCTGTAAAAACCACACAATTTAGGTTTGTACAGATTTGATTACTTGAAAGAGATTTTTTGTGAATTCGTTTTGTAGTCTCATCAAGTTGACCAATAAAGCAAGAATCTGAATGAAGTTCTTCATTCATTGCTTGTCTTATCTTTGCTAACCACTGCAGTTTGTTGTCATAATAAAAGGAATGATACCCTTATCCCCCTCTTTTTTTGTACTGTGGCTTTCTGGCTCTAATGTTTCAAGCCCCTTCTGGGAGCTTCATAATTTAAATCCCATTTCTTAATCCTCATTCTATACCAACCTAAATTGATTTTGAAACTGACATGGACTAGTGCTTTTGTTATGAAATCCAGTTTAGTTATATTTTTTTAAAGAACTCCTGAACACACTACCTCTACGTGTTTTTTTTTGTGGCGACGTTTCGTTCAGGGACCTTTTTATGACAGTCAGCTTTGGGGCTTTAATTCTCTGCGCCTCAAATGAGAGAAGCATGGCGCTGCGTGTTCACATTTCGCCATGAAATACCTTCCAATAGTTTAGTCACATATCAACAACAATATCAAGTGTTGTCTATTTGCTGTCCATAGGGTGGCGCTCTGAGTTGCCACACTGAAGTGGGCTGAGGTAGAATGTGAGGGGTCATTAGACTTTCATATGGTCAACGTTTCTCATTGGTTAAGCACCCCAGTAAGGGTTATTGTCAATGAATGGCTTACGGCAGAATCTCAAGTAATACTATTAACTCATTAATGAACAACAGAACGCATTACTTGATGCTGTAGAATTTGACTTTTCGCTTGCTATACCCCTGCATGATGCTTCTGCCACAAAGAAATGACTAGGTGCAAATGTCATTTAAGTAATTCAATAATATTGATCCCATGTTGCTGGGTGGACTCGTGCAAAAAAATGTGGATCACTCTCGCACTCCATTCTATATATATAAAAAAAATATATCACATTTCTCTCCTGTATCTCCCAGTCTCTGTTTTCATTCGTCTTGCTGTCATCAACACTCGTCCTTCAAGGCGCTCTGTCCATCAATATGCCTTCCTTTCACAACCCCAATAAGGTGAGGGGTGAAGGAAATAGCAGTGTTAAGTTTAGACCTAAAAATGCGTCATATGACCATGCTCTATGATCATTGCTCTGTGAAAAAGGGGATGTCTACTCAAACTTTTTCCTATAGTTTCCCTGTACTATAATTTCCCTGTACTGTACTTTTCTATTCTTGGCCACATCAATTCCTGCAGTGTCATTCCCTAGCATGCGCCATTTGCAATTACAGATAGTCATTCGAAGAAAGAAGTTCAAGAGAGTAGGTTACGAATGCACATACAGTACCAGTCAAACGTTTGGACACACCTACTCATTCAAGGGTTTTTCTTTATTTTGACTATTTCCTACATTGTAGAATAATAGTGAATACATCAACATGATGAAATGACACAACCAAAAAAAGTGTTAAACAAATCTAAATCGATTTTAGATTCTTCAAAGTAACCACCCCACTGCCTTGACAGCTTTGCACACTCTTAGCATTCTCTCAACCAGCTTCACCTGGAATTATTTTCCATCTGATGCAGCACTCCATCACTCTCCTTAGTCAAATAGCCCTTACACAGCCTGGAGGTTTCAATTCTAAGTAAATCACAAACAGTGTCACCAGCAAAGCACCATCACACCTCCTCCTTCATGCTTCACGGTGGGAACCACACATGCAGAGATCATCCGTTCATCTACTCTGCGTCTCACAAAGACGGCTTTTGGAACCAAAAATCCCACATTTTGATTCATCAAACCGAAGGACAGATTTCCACCGATCTAATTTACATTGCTCGTTTTTCTTTGCCCAAGCAAGTCTTTTTCTTATTGGTGTCCTTTACAAGTGGTTTCTTTGCAGCAATTCGACCATCATCACGCAGTCTCCTCTAAACAGTTGATGTTGAAGTGTCTGCATTTGTTTGTGCTGCAATTTCTGAGGCTGGTAACTCTAATGAACTTATTCTCTTCAGCAGAGGCGATTCTGGGTCTTCCTTTCCTGTGGCGGTACTCATGAGAGCCAGTTTAATCATAGCGCTTGATGGTTTTTGCGACTGCACTTGAAGACACTTTCAAAGTTTTTGAAATGTTCTGGATTGACTGACCTTCATGTCTTAAAGTAATGGTGGACTGTCGTTTCTCTTTGCTTATTTGAGCTGTTCTTGCCATTATATGGACTTGCTCTTTTACCAATTAGACCATTCTGTGCTTCAAACTTTGTGGGAACAGTTTGGTGAAAGCCATTTCCTGTTTAAGCATGACAATGCCCCCGTGCACAAAGCGGAGGTCCATACAGAAATGGTTTGTCGAGATCGGTGTGGAAGAACTTGACTGGCCTGCACAGAGCCCTGACCTCAACCCCATCGAACATCTTTGGGATGATTTGGAAGCAGACTGCGAGCCAGGCCTAATCGCCCAACATCAGCGCCTGACCTCACGAATGCTCTTGTGGCTGAAGGGAAGCAAGTTCTGGCAGCAATGTTCTAACATCTAGTGGAAAGCTTTCCTAGAAGAGTGGAGGCTGTTATAGCAGCCAAAGGGGGACGAACTCCATATTATTTCCCATGATTTTGGAATGATATGTTCGACAAGCAGTTCTCCACATACTTTTTGTCATGTAGTTACCTCAATTGCTGCCACACTTATTGCGCTATGAATGGAAAAGTGAAATGCTAATGCCTATTCAAATCTGGCAAGCTAGCAAAACTAATGACACTATGTCAGAAACAAGGAGGCCTCTTTTGCTCCCATCCAACAGGGCTCGTTTTCCTGTCGGCTCCCATGAGTCTTGTGCGTGGGATATCCCTAAGTGAAAGGAATGGTGTGAACAACCATGTACTGCTGAATGCCCTTTACGACAAGTAAAGGCCCCAGCATGATGCAGGGAAAAGTCCTAAAATGGCCCCCAACATCTAAAGGTCCCCACTAATGCGTAAAAGTATGACTTATCGAACTAAACCTTATGGAACTGCATTCCCGAAATAAAATGACACTGGGTGCTATGCCCAGTTGCATGGTGTCACCTGGGATATTTATATCCAGTGAGTCATTCTGACTACATAGAGACTCAGCTGCCACTTCTATTCTTACTGTATCTAATGCTGTAACAAGTAACCCCGTTAATACCAACGCTATAGCTACTTTATCTATAGCCTTGACCGTGTACTACTAGTTAACGCAGCGCTGGCAATACCTCACAGCAACCTTCATGTTTTTATCGATGTTATTTCATTGCTAACACTGAATTTGCAGAACAAATCGGTCTTAAGGCCTGCACAGAAGGCATTTGCTTCGTACGACAGCTAATTAACGTTACGCTAACTACAGAACTTGGCCAGAGTTAAAGCTATGTACATTCCTTTCTCTGTGGATAGGCTCTGGAGTATTTTGGAATTGTGCACATGTTGTAAACAGGCTTTTTGTCCCTATTGGTTTTCAATACATATTGAGTTATGTCACTGTATGAACTTATCAGCGACTGGGCCAAGGGAACTGGGTGGTAATCTCACAAACAGGATCCATGAAGCAGACAGCTACCTTTGATGAACGCCCAGTGAATAATTGAGTTTATGAAGAAAGACCAAATGTACATGTTATCTCAAAGTTTAAGGGATAGTTCAGCCAAATTACAAAGTTAATGTTCCCCAATTAGCATTCAAATATTTCATGCCCATTTCAATGCCGGACGTTAGTGGTTGGTGGCAGTGTTAGTTTATAAATCCTTAAGAGTCTATTGACGCACCCCTCAGTTTAAGCTATAGATATCGGTTTTTGGCTGCGTCTCATTCTACCGCATCCGCCTATGTCCTTCCGCATCTGCGGTGGAAGGTGGCTGAGCTACAGTGGTGTTTGTCAGACATCCTGAAAATGTCTGCAGCGTCCAAACTATTAAGATCACTCTATGGTGTTCTCAGTTTTGCTCAAAGACCCCCACAAGTGTCACGGGACTCTTCTGAAGGTAACCCATACAAACTAATGGAAGTATGGAGGTAGTTTTGTGCCAACAAAAATAAGGGGTTGTGTCCCCCCCCCCCCAAAAAAGCTACATTTTTCTGTGCTTTCATATATTTCCTAGATGTAGGACAGACACTTCAAAACCTTATTCCTTATGATTCATTTTTGGACTGTCTTTTTTGCCACTCAGGAATGTGTTATTCAATGTAAAATGCCAAATTCTATATAATTCAACTTTTTTTAATACCTAAAGGGGTCCTAAAATTCCAAATCAAATAGCTAAATGATACATGGTATGACCATCTTAAAACAATTCCATATGTTAGCTAAGTTACTTGCGCCTCCATAGCTCTGACATTTTGAGTTACTGGAAGTTTAACTGTGCAAGTCAGCAGGAACAGGCTGCGTTCATGTTTCGTAAGTTAGCTACCCACACAGCTGCAATACTGCGATAGTTATCACTCGCACAGAACCAGGACGCATATAGGATCCGGGGGTGGGGGGTTAAGGCAGCACATGGCGATCTTTCAGGCTGGCATGACGGTGTGGCACGTTAGCGCTGCTGTTGGAGTGGCAGGAAGGGGTGTTGTGGGTGTCCCGGGGTGCCTGGGTTACACCACCCCAAGTTATCACAGGCAGCACAGAGGGTACTGACTGACACTGCACCCATAGACAGAGATCAGCAAGAGTGAGGGAGGGAGGTAGGTAGGTAGGGAGTGAGAGAGAGAGAGAGAGCGAGCGAGCGAGGATATTGAGTTAAATGTCACTGCGCTACCCTGAGGGAGACACTGACAGGCCGACCCTTTTCACAGCCCCCAAATCTCAGAGGTCAGGCAGGCCATACAACAGCTGAGAGGACCCAGCCTGGCTGAAGAGGGGAGGAGGGGGGGGGGGGTGAAGGAGAGAAGAGGGGTGCTGAGAGACATTGGCAGAGGAAAAGGAGCATAAAATGTGTCATAAAAATGTCAGGGGACACCGAAGGAAAATGAATTCAAGGCTGAGAATAAAATAAGTGCTTGTACAGCGATCATTTGTATTTGGTTGATATACATGTATGGTCGGGACGTTTGACATGTGTACTGTACACATTGAAGTTATCAAGAGTATGTGTCTTGCCACTTGTTCTGCACACTAATGTAATGCCTATGAAATAGTTGAAGTCAAGGCTATTTTTATTCAGAACACTGATATGGCGTTTAAAAGAAAACATATGTATCAAGCCTTATGATATTTTGTTTGTGACCGTGTGTCAATTACTGTAAGCATGCATACATAGAGTGCATCAAGTTTTAATTTGCTCATCTATCACTTATTCCCAAATCAACCCCTTGGCACTTGTGTAGATGGGATTTAATTAGATGGGTGTAAGCAATATGGTGGTAGCTCCATCTTGCCCTCTGATAGGCCAGGTGTAGTTGCCATACTACAGACATCTATTGAATCCTTTTAAATCAATACAATTGCCTAGAGGGCAGGGCCTGAGGGTTAATTTTGGATTCAGGATATGTATGTGGCCCTTCACTACTCACCTACTGTACAATTAATTTGATGGGGCTGCTTTGCCCATCTGCAGGGAGAGGAGACCTAGGTCATAAGGTCAGCCGCAGCTGCCTGGGCATCTGAACTCAAGGCCCGGAAAGCCCATTGCTTCTCAGTATCGAACAATGCTTCTCAGTATTTTATTGATGTGCCCTTGAGCAAGGCGCTCAACCCTAATTTCTCCTATAAGTTGCTCTGGATAAGAGCGTCTGCTAAATGTCTCATTTGTAATTGTAAAATGAACACTTGAGTCATGGTAGGTGCATTGTTTAAAGCAAACGGTCACCCACAAATCCATAAATTGTTAGTTGAAACCAAATGAGAGTTCAAGAAATGTGTAAATACCTTTCCTATGTCCCTCCCGTTGTACTACATTCGACCGAGACTTAACCACAGACGCACGAGTAAGGCAAACGGGAGCAAATGGAGTCGTTTCCTCCTCAATCAATGAACCATGACCATAGGTGGTGCCCGAGAGGACCACTTGTCAGGTTATTCATCACGGATAAATGACAACTTCTGTTTCTCTCTAGAAGAAACTCCGTTAACAGCCTTTAGGTCAGGAGGTGCCCATTTAAAATGAGCTGTTACACAAGTGGTAAATTAAACCAGTGGGGAAGACAACTGTTTTTTATTGAGTATTAGATTTAGAGAAAGATCTGGACTTGCATGGCGTCATCAAACTGAGTTAATAAATACAACTAGGCTTTCTTTTTTTTTTATCTATAAAACTGGCCACAGTTTTCTCTTACAAGTGAAGTAAGAAAAACAAACATACTCCGAGAATATTTCAAACTTGAAGTGAGATACATTACAGAACTGATTGAAAGTGCATAAATCTAAATGATCAATGACCCTTTGACATATGATACTTCCATAAAGTCCAAGTAATGCACCAGTTAACCACTGACCTAATTCCCAGAGATTTATGTCTTTGACTTTCAAAGTCCATTTTTGGTAGCTTTAATATTCTATGCCACTATCTTTTCTCTTTAAAATACATTTTACCTGGGTCTTCTCATTTGTTTCTCGTCAGTCGGCAGGCATTAACCGAATCAATGCTCTGGTTCTGTCACAAGAAGACATTGTACAGTTGCTGCATGGGTGTCGATTTCGGGGATCAACTGTCACACATCTACTTAATCTGCGTCATATCTCCCAACTGCCTTTCCCTCCTTCCCCTCCCCTCTCTCCACGGCGGGGTTCTCTCTACTGAGCGATAGTAAGATATACCTGCCCTCCTCTCCTGCTGCCCCACCAGTCATTCCTTTAACTCATACTCTAACGCCTTTCTTCTTTTATTCCCTCACTCCTTTTCTCTGCCCTTCTATTCACTCTCACTCCCCTTCTTTTGTTCTTCATCTTTGTTCTTCTCATTTGCTCTCACATTCTAACACACTGTGTTACTCCATGCTTCCCCAGGTCCCCCAGGCCTCAAATGGTATGTTTGATCTCTCTCATCTGTCCAACAAGTCTTTTGATACTTGTTTAATGAAAGGAAAAGAGGTGCAGTGAGATAATTACGATGATAAATGCCCCCCAACATTGCCCAACAGAAGTGGCATAACTGTGGTTTGAACTATCTGTTCGGTTCCATGTGAACCCCCATGCATCAATGTACCACCCTGGTTGCCTAGGCTTCGATGTCACTGCGCTCCGCTAATGCTTGTACTAAGTTAACCTTCCACCACCTCTCTCTATCCATCTCGCTCTCTCGCACTCTTTCTCTGTCTCGGCCCCCTTCCTCAGCAGAAACCAGTTGAGCCGTCACTCAATGTTTCCCCTCCTCCCCCTGCAAGATCTGTCTCACTCTCTCACCTTCTCCCCTATCCTTATTCCACTGACCATGCATGTTCCAAAAACAGTTCTTATTCCATGGTACACCCCCCTTCAACTCCGTATCCACCCACACACCCCCTTCCCCCCTCCTCCCCCAGGCCAAGTCCACAATTCCTGTCCAAGTCTACCAGCTTACCTCCCTATTACTCCACCTCGAGCCCCACCCTCACCATCCCATATCTCTCATGCTGGAATTTAGAGGCGTGTACAATTGGGGTCCCCACCAATAGTGTGGCCGTGCTGATATAAAACCCTGCAGCAGTGTTTGCTTATTCGCCTTTCTGTCAGTCCAGCACTCCTGCTTGTGGAGGGGTCGAAGAAAATCAAGGGACCAATACAAGTCCTAGCACCACACACAAAAGAAAAAGGAGCAACACAAAGAAAATCAAAAGAGCACGCCTAGACACGGCCAGTAGCAAGGATGGAGAACGCGCACACGAAGACGCCGGCAGAATGCCTGGCCTTCTTCGGGGTGAACATGGAAACCGGTCTCACCCCAGACCAAGTCAAGAAGAACCTGGCCAAGTATGGCCCCAATGGTGAGACCCACGGAGGGATGGAGGGGTGCATGAAGAAAGGGGGACATAGAAAAGAAATGGAAACTGACGGTAGAATAGACTAAGTACGGGAGGTGTGCCTTGTAGCATAGAGACCACTGGGTTAGGCATTTACAACCAGTAGATGTGATGTTTAATATGTGAAGGAAGGATCATATCTGTTAAGGACATCACAAGTTTTCCTCACTTTGAAGTTTTTTTTTTCTTCTTTAGGGACACTTGCAGCGGGCAGTGGGGTTCTGTGTTGGATTATTTTTTTTAGAAAAGGGTTAGGTTAGTTGCCACAGGTGGTAGACATGGACATGCAGAGACGGAGAAGCAGAGGCTTTTGGGGGCTTTGAAGGGCTATTTAAAGAGGAAAGGAAGAGGAGTGGGAGGCAGAAACACGGGTGATGGCTCATGAGTCTTCATGGGTAATATACAGGGCGAGCATTTTATTACATTTTTATTTAACCTTTATTTAACTAGGCAAGTCAATTAAGAACAAATTCCTTATTTACTATGATGGCCTACCAAAAGGCAAAAGGCCTCCTGTGGGGATGTGAGCCTGGGATTAAACAAATTATAGCAGCACAAAACATGGTACAAACATTAGTGGGCAGCACAAAGGGCCAGAAGGTAGAGACAACAATACATCACACAAATCAGCCACAACTGTCAGTAAGTGTCCATAATTGAAGAGATTGAGATACAACTGTCCAGTTTGAGTGTGTGTTGCAGCTCGTTCCAGTCACTTGCTGCAGCGAACTGAAAAGAGGAGCAACCTGGGGATGTGTGTGCTTTGGGGACCTTTAACAGAATGTGACTGGCAGAACGGGTGTTGTATGTGGAGGATGAGGGCTGCAGTAGATATCTCAGATAGGGGGGAGCGAGGCCTAAAGGGAATTTATAAATAAGCATCAAGCAGTGGGTCTTGCGACGGGTATACAGAGATGACCAGTTTACTGAGTAGTATAGATTGCAGTGATGTGTCTTATAAGGAGCATTGGTGGCAAATCTGATGGCCGAATGGTAAAGAATATCTAGCCGCTCGAGAGCACCCTTATCTGCCGATCTGTAAATGATGTCTCCGTAATCTAGCATGGGTAGGATGGTCATCTGAAACAGGGTTAGTTTGGCAGCTGGTGCTGAAAGAGGAGCGATTACAGTAGAGGAAACCAAGTCTAGATTTAACTATGGGTAGAGAAAGCTTGTTTGACACTAAGAAAGCTTTGTTGTAGAGCATTTAAAACAAAATCTGAGGGGCCAGCTGAGTATAAGACTGTATCATCTGCATATAAATGGAAGAGAGCTTGCTACTGCCTGAGCTATGTTTTTGATGTAAATTGAGAAGAGTGTGGGGCCTAGGATTGAGCCTTGGGGTATTCCATTGGTGACAGGGAGTGGCTGAGACAGGAGATTTTCTGACTTTATACATTGCACTCTAAAAGCATAATTTTTGTCCTAGTGCAGAGGGGGAGGTCCTTAGATGGCTAACAGGGATGAATGATATGAAATATGATCACTGAGTTGCTGATCATTGACCAATTGCATGCAGCGTGAACTAGATAGACCAAGCAAAGTTAGATGGAAGTCTGCTTCGATTAGCTCGCTGAAATGCCCACACCATTTTGTGTTAATTTAACATTGCATAAGCTGGTCACAATTGCATTTCTGGCCACAGTTTGTTAATGATCATGCTTTTGTAGCAAAAAAGTATTTGATGAATAAGCAAGTGTATCGATACACTTACAGGATAGGCTACAATCAGCAACATGGTAATTGCTATTATCAGATAATTGTCCACAATTCCATGGGCTACATTTCAATGCATTTCTGGTTTATGGCTAGTTTATGGGCAATCCAAATGTTATGTTGAATTAGTGTGTTCTTCCAGATTTTAAGGCTTGTTGATACAAAGCAAATAGTTAAAACACGGATACATTATTTATTGAATCTGTTGTACACTAAGACACTTTAAAGTACAGTTTATCTAGGTGAGATTTTTGTTTTTGGTTCACCCAAAATGGTTGAAAGTAAGTATATAGACATTCACCAAACTGTGCTTTCAAATGTCTGTGTGTACAACAGATCCAATAAATAATGTATCATTGTTTAACTATATTATATATCTTCCCAGTCCAAGTGATGATGAACTAAGCTAAGTCTGACATATCATACAATATCATGCAATTTATTTTGTGCTAATATTGTTTTTTGGGTTCTGCCCACCTTCCCTTCCCTGCATCGTGATTGGACAACCCCAGCACTGCCAGCTGAGGAGGGTAAGTGTTTTTTTCCACATCAACTGTCACTCATCCAAATTCACAAATAAGAAGCACATTGTGGAAATGTACCAACGTTTATCAATATTATGAATACTTTTTTATACACGTGATTATTATCATTTTAAAAATGACTACTGGCTTCAATCCAAAATAAGATCAACCTTTATCAGGAGTTAATTTAAACATGCAAGCAATCGCTTGATTGTGGAATTTCTTGCACATTATTGTATAATCCTCACACTCTTGTATAATCCTGGTAACTGAGCAACCACATTTATAGGTGTATGACTCCAAATCATTCAATACATGGGTCATTTCCCTTTTTTATATGATAATCACTTATTTGGGGTTGGAAATCAAGCAAAACATTACATACATTATCTCTCTTACACAGCATTTGGTACAATGCTTATCTTGCCTCCAGACACCAGACAAAAATAACAAATACACACAAATTCTCAGAACATTATTTAATAATACTTTTTTTTCTATTTTTCTTTTCTCTCTCTCTCTCTCTCTCTCTCTCTCTCTCTCTCTCTCTCTCTCTCTCAGGTAAGACCACCTGGGAGCTGATTGTGGAGCAGTTTGAGGATCTGTTGGTCAGAATCCTGCTGCTGGCTGCCTGCATCTCTTTTGTGAGTAAACAAAGGCGATGCTTGTATTATTTCATCCGGGTTATTTTGCTCACGATAATAGTAATTGTAGCCAAGAACACCTGTGAAATTATTTCAAGATGTTAACATCAAGTTTAATTCCCTTCCCACCCCAGAGTGAGAAGAAAATACTTATTTCATATTTTTTTAGGGGGGACCACCCATCATACACCCTCATACCTAATCTACACATTTTTGTTAAGACCCGTAATTCATATCAAACAGCTGTGACAGTGGCACTTAAAGTTGTAGGCCTACACCTGTAACCCAAGCCACTGGCCTGAAGGATGATCCTGTATATCACTGCTTTGGAATTGCTGTCTTGTCGCCCTATCAAACAACTTGTACCTTCTCTTGGCACTCCAAGTCCCCTTCCCTCTTAAAATATATTTTTGAACAGGAGAACTTGGGGTGGGGGTACATTGAACAGGACAAATATAAGCACCCCCTATTTGATCTTGAGAGGGGTGGTTGGAGGTGTATTAATTTCTACCACACGCTTTCCACCCCTTTGGCCAGCTGTCAGGATGGCCTTAGAAGGCAAATATTGAGGAGTGGGTGAGAGACAGGGGGTGCAAGGAGTAAGGGGGGTCGAGGGGGTAATGATTTATTTTAAGAAAGACTCAAGCCAGGGAAGAGAAACTGTATCCTTCGGGAAAAGGTCAGGTCTGATGGAAGGAACGATGGGCTTCCACAGAAAGAGGTAGAGAAGGTTGAAGTGGATACTGTAGGAGCATGGAGTTATGGGACATGGAGATCAAGTGTACAGGGATTGTGTCGTCATTGTGAAATACAGCAAACTGGAGCATTAAACTGCAAACTGGAGAGCAGTTGCTTCACTTTAGACAACAGCTGAACAACATCAACACAATTTAAGAAAACATTTGATCACAGCCAGCTGATTCGGTGTTTACCCATTAAAGTGTTGAGAGCCTATATGGAGTGTGCAACTATTTTTTGAAATATTTGGACATAAGTTTACTATTCCAAAATTGCAAATGCACAAATGCGAAATTTCAAATGCATAAAACATACGATTTACACAATTCAAACATTTCCGCACACCGCATTTATAAATGAATGAACAAAATGCAAGTTAAGTAGGTTTATTTCTAAACCTGTAACCATTTTGCCACCTGTTGTTGTGCCCATGTACACTAGCATTGAGTCAATGTGTAAGAGTATCAGACAGTAAACAGACTAAAATAGAACAGTGATGGAACACACACATGAAATCATTTTCTAAATGCCTGATAGTGCCCTGCAGTGCCCTCGGAACACTGCTTATTCACAATCATCTGAAACATCCTCACAGCTTCTCAAGCCAAGGGCTTCCCTCTGGAGAATTGTCATGTCCTAAACTCCATAACATCATTATAAACATGTGTAAACCACATATAAATCAACAGAAACCTACAGACAACCACAGACTATCAAAATAGCCCATAGACATTCCCTGCTTTGCGGCAGATTCAGAATCAGACAACTTTATTGCCATGCCACAAATGTTACTAGGAATGTATTTGGATGTTTTACACAAAACCACTGTATCAGATAATAATTGCATTGATTTAACATTGATTTGACTGTGATCAAACACGGTTTCTCCTGCAGACGGCGTGACTGTATGCTGTGATGCAAATGCTGACACCAAATGCTAACCATTTCCCTCTGTCGTCCACCTGTTTGTGCTCAGGTGCTGGCTTGGTTTGAGGAAGGTGAGGAGACCGTCACTGCCTTTGTTGAGCCCTTCGTCATCCTCCTCATCCTTATCGCTAACGCTGTTGTTGGAGTGTGGCAGGTCAGTCGTGTTGACATACACACGTACACGTTGAGCAATGATACGTACACGCAGACTTGATGACCTATAGCACGTGGGTTGGTGACATAGTGCACGTGGGTTGGTGACATAGTGCACGTGGGTTAGGGTTACTGGGAAAGATCAGTTTGCTCAATTGAAACAGAATTACTTTTGGACACCAAGTGAGAATGACAGCCGGGCATGTTTTGAGTAATAACAAACAAACAAACAGACAGCCACCTGCAGGGTAGCCTAGTGGTTTGAGCGTTGGACTCGTAACAGGAAGGTCGCAAGTTCAAATCCCCGAGCTGACAAGGTACAAATCTATCGTTCTGCCCCTGAACAGCCAGTTAACCCACTGTTCCTAGGCCGTGATTGAAAATAAGAATTTGTTCTCAACTGACTCGCCTAGTAAAATAAATCAAATTCAAATAAATTCACTGTGGCTCTGTTAGTTTTACCATGGTCTATTTCCTTAACAGTTGTATTGTCTGTAGTTGTGTTATGAGTTAGGGCTACATGTTGTGACTAGGTGTATAGTTATGCCTGTATGTTATGACCAGGTGTTTTGTATTGTCTGTGGTTACGTCAGTGTTGACTACAGTCCCGGGACTTGGTGTTTGCATCGACTGTAGCTGTGTTAGAATTGAAAGTGGGTGTTTGTATTGACTGTAGTTGCACGCGTGTCTGGTTGTCTGCCACAGGAGCGCAATGCTGAGGACGCCATCGAAGCTCTGAAGGAATACGAGCCTGAGATGGGCAAAGTCTTCCGTACTGACAGAAGGAGCGTGCAGAAGATCAAGGCCAATGTGATGGTTCCTGGTGATATTGTGGAGGTGTCCGGTGAGAGACCCATCTTTCTCTTAATTACCTATATTTTTATTCTGCAATTTCTTGTACACCGTTTTAAAGACCTAGAGACTAGGGACTCTAGACTATAGACTCATGCTGCAAATTAGCTCAAGCTAAAGCATGATGGGACAATTCATCTGACTGTTGATGACTCAATGTGTCAATGTTTTAATTGTATGTGTCCCCCTAACAAATACATGCATTTTATTATCGCTTATCCAATCAAATGTTTTCCTTCCTTTTTTACCACTTTAGGTGTTAAGTGGCTTTATTGTGTAAACTGTTGAGAAAGAAAGTTAGGGACCCACAGAGTGTATATTTGAAAGGATTTTCAAGAGCAGGATGGAGGGGAGATGGGGAGGCCTCTTACCCATATAAGGCAGCGAGAGGGAGGGAAGGAGGGAGGGGGCAAACGGCTGTGAAATCATGCTGAGGGAAGGAAAACAAAATCTTGGGTATAAATACCCCCCTACCACCTGCCACACCTCTTCCCCCCTTCTTGCCCTCTCTCTCTCTCTCTCTCTCTCTCCCATCTCTCCCATTACCCACTGGTGTTCATTTATCATATTACACCTGTTGCCCTTCAAGCCAGTCATTTCTATGGCATTCCTACGGCTTATTTTGATTGGTTGGTGTATAATGTGTCAGTTGAGTGTAAGCATGCATACTTATCTCCCCCTCCCCTTCCCCAGTCGGTGACAAAGTCCCCGCTGACATCAGGATTGTTGCCATCCGTTCCACCACCCTCCGCATTGACCAGTCCATTCTTACTGGTGAGGATCCTTACACACTACAACTCCCTACCATATAATACATAACATGTCGTTTCAACTATGCAGAAACTAGAACAACAATACACAGTTACATGATTAAAAATCATTACGGATAAAGAACAATAAAGGTCTAAAGACCTATTTACATTATAGTCCTATAAGAAATGTGAGGAAGGGTGCTTTTTATACCTGTATAAGGCATTGTCTTGCATACTGTTTTCTTGTTATGTGTCCTCTCGTTGACCATTGTCTGTGGGTCCCCCTCAGGTGAGTCCGTCAGTGTGATTAAGCATACTGAATCCGTCCCCGACCCCAGAGCCGTCAACCAGGACAAGAAGAACATGCTTTTCTCTGCAAGTATCCCTCCACCCCTCCTTCCCTCCATACCTCTATCTCTCTATTCTGTTCTCCCCTCCACCACTGTGGCGCTACATCCCTCTTTTCTTTATTCACCTGTCCCTACCTGCCTCCATCCTTTTTCTACACCTCTATCCCTCACTCTGGCCCTCGGTCTTTCTCGCTCTTTCGTAACACACCCTCTCTAGCGTTCTCTTTTCATGACTAGTAAACTTTTCTTAATCCTCTTGGTTCCTAGATGAACAGACGGCCTACAGTAGTGTATAACAGTTTGTAACAGGGTGTACAGTGTGAAATAGTGTATAACCATGTAAAACAAAATGTATACTAAATTCGACGTTATTTTCTCACTGTCTATCCACCACTTCCACCTCTACCAACCACAGGGCACCAACGTCGCTGCCGGCAGGGCCATTGGCGTGGTTGTGGCTACCGGCGTCTCCACCGAGATTGGCAAGATCCGCGACCAGATGGTCGCCACCGAGCAAGAGAAGACCCCCCTGCAGGCCAAGCTGGATGAGTTCGGCGAGCAGCTGTCCAAGGTCATCTCCCTGATCTGTGTTGCCGTGTGGGCGATCAACATTGGCCACTTCAACGATCCCGTCCATGGAGGTTCCTGGATCCGTGGTGCCGTCTACTACTTCAAGATCGCCATTGCCCTGGCTGTGGCCGCCATACCTGAGGGTGAGGGAGAGAGGGAGGGAGGGATGGATAGGGGAAAGAGAGATGTCATGGGGAGGGGAAGGGGGCATGAATGTGTGTCTTTGGGGGAGAGATGGGTTGTGGTGTGTATGTGCGTGTCCGTGTATGTGTGTCTGTGTGTGTACTTGCGTGTGCACATGTGTGTGGTTGTTCAGGTATGTGCGGTTCACACAATGCTCGTTGTATGTGATATTCCATTGTGACTAAATGCACACTATGTTATTCTCACTATATCACTACTATTTGATTTACTCACGGTTTCGACTATCATCTCTCTACCAGGTTTGCCCGCTGTCATCACTACCTGCCTGGCTCTCGGTACCCGCCGTATGGCCAAGAAGAACGCCATTGTCCGCTCTCTGCCCTCTGTGGAGACCCTGGGTTGCACCTCAGTCATCTGCTCTGACAAGACCGGAACCCTGACCACCAACCAGATGTGTGTGACCAAGGTGGGTGCAGCACAGAACATAGTACCCTATAACGGGTCTGCAACTGGCAGCCCACGGGCCAAATCCGGGCTCCGAACCGATTTAATGTGGCATGCCATGGTTGTCTTAGTAGAAACATACAGACACATTTGTATACAGACACACATTTCACTGGGACATTGGGCAGCACATTGTTCCCTATGTGACCAATTTGGGCACATTCAGACACTTGTCAGAATCGCGCACATACACACACACACACACACACACACACACACACACACACACACACACACACACACACACACACACACACACACACACACACACACACACACACACACACACACACACACACACACACACACACACACACACACACACACACACACACACACACACACACACACACACACAAACTGAACAGTCATTTCACAACTTCCCTTTGTTTCTTCCTCTCTAGATGTTCATCATCAAGAATGTCGACGGCGACCATGTCAACCTGGACATGTTCGACATCTCCGGCTCCAAGTACACCCCCGAGGGAGAGGTGTAAGTAGTCCCGTTTCTGTGGCAACCAGCGTTAACTTTACGACATAGGTACCATTCCAGCTACCGAGCCTCATATGGCCTCAATGTGAACACATCTTCTCTTTATTCCCTCTTTCTCTATTCTCCCTATATCTCTTCCTTCTATTCTCCCTATATCTCTTCCTTCTATTCTCCCTATATCTCTTCCTTCTATTCTCCCTATATCTCTTCCTTCTATTCTCCCTATATCTCTTCCTTCTATTCTCCCTATATCTCTTCCTTCTATTCTCCCTATATCTCTTATATCTCTTCCTTCTATTCTCCCTATATCTCTTCCTTCTATTCTCCCTATATCTCTTCCTTCTATTCTCCCTATATCTCTTCCTTCTATTCTCCCTATATCTCTTCCTTCTATTCTCCCTATATCTCTTCCTTCTATTCTCCCTATATCTCTTCCTTCTATTCTCCCTATATCTCTTCCTTCTATTCTCCCTATATCTCTTCCTTCTATTCTCCCTATATCTCTTCCTTCTATTCTCCCTATATCTCTTCCTTCTATCTTCCTTCAATATTCCTTCTTTCCCTCTGTCAATCTCTCTCTCCCTTTTTCTTCCACCTCTCTATCTCTTCCCTCTCTTAGCTCCCAGGGAGGTGTTAAGACCCCCTGCGGATCCTACGATGGCCTTGTTGAGCTGGCAACCATCAGCGCCCTGTGCAATGACTCCTCTCTGGACTACAACGACGTAATGAATTGATTGATTTGTTATCCATTTATCACATTAGTAGGCAGGGACAGCGCACCATTAATTTATTCATTCCGTCCCGTCAATAGTTCAGTTTTCCCATCAAGTTCTCGCTATGTCGCTCATTTTCTTCTGTAGTCCCCTAAACACCGATAAAACGACATGGCTAACACATATTTATGCTCTGACAAAGTCATTGTGACAAAGCTTTGAACTTTGTTGTTTAGTCGTCACATACAGCGGATAGGTGCAGTGAAATGTGTTGTTTTACATGGTCAGCCGTAGAACTGCTGCGCCCCTGGAGCAAATTACGGTTTAAGTGCCTTTCTCAAGGGCACATTTTCCACCTTGTTAGCTCGGGTATTCAAGCCACAACCTTTTCCGTTTGGCAACTGAAATGTACTCCCTGCCGTCGTGGCTAACAAACATCAAGTAACACGTTTAATGATTACCAAGGTGTCCCGTTGCTGTAGATTCCACCCTCGGCCTCTTCTTAACTTCTTTTCTGTGACACTTTATCTCTATTTATCTCCCTTCCCTCCAGGCCAAGAAGGTCTATGAGAAAGTGGGCGAGGCCACCGAGACTGCCATGTGCTGCCTGGTTGAAAAGATGAACGTGTTCAACTCCAAAGTTACAGGCCTCTCCAAGCCTGATAGAGCCAATGCCTGTTGTGCTGTGATCAAGCAGCTGATGAAGAAGGAATTCACCCTGGAGTTCTCCCGCGACAGGAAGTCCATGTCTGTGTACTGCACCCCCTCCAAGGGCGATGGTGGAGCTAAGATGTTTGTGAAGGTCAGCTCCTCTCTCTCTCTCTCTCTCTCCACTTTCGAGCTCTCTTCTTCTAGTCCTCTTCCTCCAGTGCGTTGAACATGGGCTTATGCCTTGTTGTTCCAATGCGAGTAGTTTATTAGCCACTAAATTATAGTCTCTCAACAGTTCTAGTGACAACTACATTTTCAAAGCAGGAATGGAAGGAGTTTGATTTGGTCCCTTTGTGAAAACCCAACCTCTCTCCGTTTCCTCCTCGCTCAAATAGGGTGCCCCCGAGGGTGTGATTGACAGATGTGCCTATGTTCGCGTTGGCACCACCCGCATTCCCCTGACTAGTGCCGTCAAGGAGAAGATTTTGGCTGTGATCAAGGAATGGGGTTGCGGCCGCGATACCCTGCGTTGCCTGGCCCTCGCCACCCGTGACACCCCCCTGAAAGTCGAGGAGATGAAGCTTGAGGATGCCACCAAGTTCATTGATTACGAGGTGAGAAAAAATGATTTCTCTCTGTAGATAGATGGATGGATAGATGAGAGGATGGATGGATACATGCACAGATACGTGGATGGACACCTTTTTTTGGATGGATGTCTAGCCAGATATATCCAAGTTGGTTTAGACTCATCTTCACCTTTCTCCCTCACTCCTCTCGTCCCCAGACTGACCTGACCTTCGTTGGCTGCGTTGGTATGCTGGATCCCCCACGTAAAGAGGTTACGCCCGCCATTCTGTTGTGCAAAGCTGCTGGAATCCGCGTCATCATGATCACTGGTTAGTGTACCACTACCTCCTCTCTAGCACCCATTCCCAATACAGACCATCCTCCTTTACAAAGTGACTGTGTATATGTTTCCTTTATCTATGAGTTTGATCTAGTTTGTGTCGCCTCCGTTCTTAAGTAAATATTATACTTGTCTGTGTTGAAAGTGGTGTTGCATCCACAATGGTTTTTGTTGCGTCTGTGCTATCACGTGTCTATTGTGTTAATATCTCTGTTTACACAGACTGTATTCCACGTATTCCACGTTATATTAGCATGTTTTGTTTGTTGCTAATTCCCAGTCACATATTACCTGGGGTTGAATCGGAGAGAAACATTTTTTTCCCTGTAAAATTACTGTAAAAAACAACAACTGTAAATTCACCAACTAAAAATGTCAAAATGAGTTTCACGTTGGTCATTATTACTGTACAGTACATCTTTCTCTTTATCCTTCATCTGATTGGCTAATGTCACCCTTCGACTCCCTCAGGTGACAACAAGGGAACCGCAGTGGCCATCTGCCGTCGTATTGGCATCTTCACAGAGGACGAGGATGTGACTGGAAAGGCCTTCACTGGCCGTGAGTTCGACGACCTGCCCTCATTTGAAATGCAAAGTGATGCTGTCAGAAATGCTAGCTGCTACGCCCGTGTGGAGCCCTCCCACAAGTCCAAGATCGTTGGGTTCCTGCAGGGCCAAGACGAGATTACCGCCATGGTGAGGCCTAGACATATGTGTAGACACACATGCAATATACTATATATACTTGATAGTAGTTCAAGTGAATCCAAAGTTTACCGGAAAATTCCTGTAACGTAACTGTTAGTGCACTGGATGTGATCCAGTACTCCTCCAGTGATCTTTGAATGACTGACTTGTACATGCACCACTTCAACTGACCCTCTCTCTCTCCCTCCCCTTAAACCAGACCGGTGATGGTGTGAACGATGCCCCCGCCCTAAAGAAGGCCGAGATCGGCATCGCCATGGGCTCTGGCACTGCCGTTGCCAAGTCTGCCTCTGAGATGGTCCTGGCTGACGACAACTTCTCTTCCATCGTGTCCGCCGTCGAGGAGGGCCGCGCCATCTACAACAACATGAAGCAGTTCATCCGCTACCTCATCTCCTCCAATGTTGGTGAGGTCGTCTGGTGAGTGTCCTGTCCATACGGGACGGACTGGGTTCGAACCCTGGGCTCTCTGATACTGTGTCAGCCCATCGAGCTAAAACCTAGGTATTAGGTCGTCTGGTGAGTGTTCGTATGGAACCAACTTTTGAACCCGGGCTCTCAGAGATTGTGTTAGCCCATCAAGCTAAAGCCTAGGCATTAGCTTAGGGACCTAACTTCTCTCCTCCTTGTCCTCCCCATCCCTTCAACTGTAGTCTGCTTTCATCTATTATTCTCTGGGATTTGTACTTTTTTAACTTGTAACCACTTGTAAAACCTAAATCAATCAATCCACCTTTTCTTCCCTTCACTCATTCAGTATCTTCCTGACTGCTGCCCTGGGTCTGCCCGAGGCTCTTATCCCCGTCCAGCTGCTGTGGGTCAACCTGGTGACTGACGGTCTCCCTGCCACCGCCCTGGGCTTCAACCCCCCCGACCTGGACATCATGGGCCGCCGCCCACGTTCCGCCAAGGAGCCCCTGATCTCCGGCTGGCTGTTCTTCAGATATATGGTCATTGGAGGTAAGTGTGGAAGAATAGGACAGGGGAACTATCTGTTTATGTCCCAAATGGCAACCTATTCCCTTCACAGCGCACTATTTTTGTCCTGGGCCAATAAGGTTTGTACTATATAGGGAATATGGGCCCTGGTCAAAAGTAGTGCACTATGAAGGGAATAGGGTACCATTTAGGACATATCCCCTGTCTGCTTTGCATTAGTAGGGTCCTGTAAGGGCTGGTTTAACACCACCAAGGTGTTCACCACCTGAGTCTGTGTCTGACGGTAAGTCTCTTTGGTCCGCACCAGGATATGTCGGTGCCGCCACTGTCGCAGCTGCCGTCTGGTGGTTCATGTACGATTCCACCGGCCCCGGAGTCACCTTCCACCAGCTGTCCCACTTCATGCAGTGCCACGACGACAACGAAGACTTTGTCGGCATTGCATGCAAGGTGTTCGAGGCCTCTCCCCCTATGACGATGGCTCTGTCCGTGTTGGTCACCATTGAGATGTCCAACGCCCTCAACAGGTCAGACGCAGAATGCACACGCACAGGCACATGCACAGACACACACTCATACACATACAGATGCAAGAGCACAGACACACAAGCATACACACAGGCATGCACTGTTGCACACACACACACACACACACACACACACACACACACACACACACACACACACACACACACACACACACGCACACGCACACGCACACGCACACACACACACAGATGCAAGAGCACAGACACACATGCATACGCAGAGGCATGCACTCGCGTACACACACACACACACACACACACTCTAATCATGTGATGTTAAATAGTCTCCTTTAACCCCCCTCCCTTACAGCTTGTCTGAGAACCAGTCTCTGGTGCGCATGCCCCCATGGAGCAACTTGTGGCTGGTTGGAGCCATGGCTCTCTCCATGTCCCTCCACTTCATGATCATCTACGTCGACCCCCTGCCCGTAAGTACTGTCGCTGTGGAAATGGTCTTATCACAGTCCTCTGTCACTGTGGAAATGGTCCCATCATATGCTTTTATGATTAATAAATGTGACATTTATATTGCTCAGAAGACACTACTGAGTATTTTCTGCCAGTAGTTTGTCAGTTGTTCTTCCCTAATAACCCTGTGTTCTTCTCTTCCCTTCTCCCGCCCAGATGGTCTTCAAGTTGACTCACTTGAACGTGGAGCAATGGTTGATTGTCCTGAAACTCTCTTTCCCTGTCATCCTGATTGACGAGGTGTTGAAGTTTGTCGCCCGTACCTACCTGGAGAGTAAGTGTGCCTCTAACACACACACACACACACACACACACACACACACAAACACACCTTTACCATTGTAACCAAATGAATGGTATTCTATCCTTGTATTTGCAAGCAATTCTGCTTCTAAAGTACTTTGTATACCAGGTATACCCTAGCAGTTCTACTGTATAACATTCCTTGTTCTCCATTTGAATAACAGCTTCGATAAAAATCTTAAATGAATTCCTTCTTTCATCCACTCTGGTTATCTTTTATTTGGTATGAAATGAATAATCCTGCCATCTGGTTAAGACCATTTGTATCATAATGTTAATGCTCGTTTAACCTCTTCTAAATGTCTCTCTCAATTGTTTCAATCATTTTATCATCGGCTCTCACTGCCTTTATTTCTTCTTTATCTCTATACTCTGCTCTCTCTTTCTCTAACTCTCTGTATTCATTCTTTTTCTCGAAACTCCTTTTTCTAACTCCCTGTCTTCCTATCTTCATACTCGCTCTCACCTCTCTCTCATTCTCTTTTATTTAATCATATAACTCCATCCTTTCATTCCTCAATAACACGTTGAATCATCTTTTTACAGACTAATCCTGCCTATCACCCACCATTAGCCTGTAACCACAGCAAGGTATCCCACCAACTGCATCGCTAGCGGTTCTCTCTTTGTGTGTATGTCATTGTGTTTATGTCAGGAGAGTGGGTGTACATGTGCAAAACGAACCTGTGTTTTACAACCTGCCCAAGTTGCGTTCTTGTCGTTTTCAGTCTTCCCGGGGATCTCTAGCCTATATGCTCAAATGTGTGTGGACATGCTACTTCTGTATTGTATCTGTACTGCTCTGTATTCTGCGGGTCTGGTTTATGGATGTTGTTTTCCACTGTTATACGTATCGATCGTATCAGTGATGTATCAGTAGGCTTTGGGGATTTGTCCCAGATCTGTTTGTGCTGTGTAGCCAACTTGTATGGTTGTGACATAGAAGTTAGTTATACAGCACAAACCAAGATATCATGAATCATGTCCTGTTGTTGCTGCTGTTGTGAGTTGTCTAGATGCTTCGGCATTGGCGTGGGTGTCTGTGTCTGAGTGGGTAGATGTTTGACGCAGTAACTGTTGTTGCCATAAACATTTGTAAGATGAGCGATTATTCGATAAAAGTGTGATATATTTTTGCTCAGTATACTTTACCTCTGCAGTAAATAACCATATTGTAATATTTACATAGTGAACGTTCAGATCCTATACTAATAATATTGCATAGAAATCTTTATAGAAAAAGAATGACAAGAAAGGCTAGTAATTAGCTATTGTAGTATTATAGCTATTGTGATAATACTACTATGGTTGAAATAACATGGTAATTATAGTTTCATGACATATTACATATCTCTGCTGCTAATTTCACCAGCTTTCATTTAAAACTAACATTGCAGTTAGCTCTTTCCCTCTGATTTACTGCTTTTTTTTCGTTCCCTCTAGAAAAATAGAAATCTAGAAGAAGAGGAATTAGAGAGGTGGAGAAAGGGAGGACGAGGAGGAGAAGATTGAAAACGATGACGTTCACAACCAATGAATGAGGAGCTCTTGTGAGTCAACCAATAGAACAGAGGGGACAGAACAGGAAAGTCAACGAGAAAAAAAAAATAAAAAATTTAAAAATGCACATAAAACAACCTCTGTATATGGAAAGAGATTCAATTGGATTGGGGTTTTACTCCACCAAAACAATATTCAAATATTTAAGATTTTATTCATAGAAATAATGTATTAAAAAGAGATTTTTTGTTAAACTTGGATACCCTTGACTGTTGTTTTTTTTTGTTCAGTTTCTCCACCACAATCCAACTTGTGTTACATTTCACTACTACTCATTACTTTATCCGGGTCTTTGCCCCCATGTGCTCTACATCAGTCCAATGTAGGGGAGAAGTACTGTGCTGAAGGTTGTCCATAACATCAAACAAAGGACAAGTTCACTCACAACACTTAAGATATTATATCTTTACCATGAATGAACAAAGTGATCACTACAAATGATGCATTTTTTTAACAAAGGGCTGATTTTCAAGACATAAAATCAATGATTCACTCTCAACAGTACATCTGCATAAAGCGGACAAACATTCAAATAAATGGTCTACAACTAAGCAATAATGGGTGTTGGGTGTTTGGCTTCTCACAAATCCCACGACATTGGAAAACGTTCAACTGTTAGTGATTCCGACCTCATATAGTAAAAGTCTGCCCAGTTAAATTGTGTTGGAAATACAGAGAGGAAAATCCCACTAGATGTCAGTCCGGAAAGTGATGTCAACATCCTTCATTTTTCTTTTGTAGTCTTCATCAAACAGTTGTGTCTGGGCAGGGGAGAAATGATTGGTCCAATCACCTACTACACCTGAAAGAAAACAAGAAGAGATTGAGATTGAGTCATTCCAACACACTCAGATAGTGAAATACTAAATATCCTGAAATAGTCAATACACTGAAATAGTTCATGCACCAAAATATACTGAAATAGTCAATATACGTGTTGAGAAAATCTTGTTCCAAGAATCAGGCAGAATTGATTTATCAGCAATAAGAGTTTAAGCAATTGCAGGGAAGCTTACCCTCCAGATGAAACCGGAGAGTAACTTAAAAATGTACAAATGACACAGTAATATATATACTTTACCTACACAAAGAATAGCTTACATGAGAGATAAGGGAGATAGGGGGAGATAAGGGGTACTTTACTCCCTTAAAGCATCATACAAACAAAAGCAGGTTCTAACCAGTTCTCACAGCCTGTGTCTAAAATAGGGGAGTGATAAGAACTTTAGAGCCTAAACAGACTGGAATTCAGCCTGGTTGGGCCTTTGGTACACCAAAGATAAGGAGCCAATAACAGATCACTCTTTTGTGCAGTGTATGAAGAGGTTATTGGACAGTTGAAGGACAAATACCAGTGAATAGTACATATACTTCTAAAAATTACTTCTAAAAATTCACCTTTCCAGAAACAAGTCTCTCACTGTTTGCCCCTTGCTATAGACATCCCTCTGCCCCCAGCTGTGCCCTTGATACCATATGTGAATTGATTACCCCCATCTATCTTCTGAGATCGTGCTACTAGGTGACCTAAACTGGGACATGCTTAACACCCCGGCCATCCTACAAACTAAGCTTGATGCCCTCAATCTCACACAAATTATCAATGAACCTACCAGGTACAACCCCAAATCAGTAAACACGGGCACCCTCATAGATGTCATCCTAACTAATTTGCCCTCCAAATACACCTCTGCTGTTTTCAATCAAGATCTCAGCGATCACTGCCTTATTGCCTGCATCCGTAATGAGTCTGCGACCAAACGACCAGCCCTCATCACTGTCAAATGCTCCCTGAAACACTTCTGCGAGCAGGCCTTTCTAATCGACCTGGCCGGGGTATCCTGGAATGACATTGACCTCATCCCGTCAGTAGATGATGCCTGGCTATTCTTTAAAAGTGCCTTCCTCACCATCTTAAGTAAGCATGCCCCTCTCAAAAAATGTAGAACTAGGAATAGATATAGTCCTTGGTTCACTCCAGACCTGTCTGCCCTTGACCAGCACAAAAACATCCTGTGGTGTTCTGCATTAGCATCGAATAGCCCCCGTGACAATGCAACTTTTCAGGGAAGTTAGGAACAAATATACACAGGCAGTTAGAAAATCTAAGGCAATCTTCAAACAGAAATTTGCATCCTGTAGTACTAACTCATAAAAGTATTGGGACACTGTAAAGTCCATGGAGAATAAGAGCACCTCCTCCCAGCTGCCCACTGCTCTGAGGCTAGGAAACGCTGTCACCACCGATAAATCCTATATAATTGAGAATTTCAATAAGCATTTCTCTACGGCTGGCCATGCTTTCCACATGGCTACCCCTACCCCGGTCAACTGCCCGGCTCCCTCCACAGCAACCCGCCACAGCCCCCACCATTTCTCCTTTACCCAAATCCAGATAGCTGATGTTCTGAAAGAGCTGCAAAATCTGGACCCATACAAATCAGCCGGGCTAGACAATCTGGACCCTCTCTTTCTAATATTATCTGCCGAAATTGTTGCAACCCCATATTACTAGCCTGTTCAACCTCTCTTTCATATCGTCTGAGATTCCTAAAAATTGGAAAGCTGCCGCGGTCATCCCCCTCTTCAAAGGGGGTGACACTCCTAGACCCAAACTGCTACAGACCTACAGTGGGGCAAAAAAGTATTTAGTCAGCCACCAATTGTGCAGGTTCTCCCACTTAAAAAGATGAGAGAGGCCTGCAATTTTCATCATAGGTACACTTCAACTATGACAGACAAAATTAGGGGAAAAAATCCAGAAAATCACATTGTAGGATGTTTAATGAATTTATTTGCAAATTATGGTGGAAAATAAGTATTTGGTCAATAACAAAAGTTTATCACAATACTTTGTTATACATCCTTTGTTGGCAATGACAGAGGGCAAACATTTTCTGTAAGTCTTCACAAGGTTTTCACACACTGTTGCTGGTATTTTGGCCCATTCCTCCATGCAGATCTCCTCTAGAGCAGTGATGTTTTGAGGCTGTTGCTGGGCAACACGGACTTTCAACTCCCTCCAAAGATTTTCTATGGGGTTGAGATCTGGAGACTGGCTAGGCCACTCCAGGACCTTGAA